>NW_024519652.1:348608-568069 GCF_017590135.1 Pyrgilauda ruficollis
CCTTTTTAAAAAAAAAAAAAAAAAAAAAAAAAAAAAAAAAAAAAAAAGCCCTCTTGTGCTGATTTCTCTTGCTGTGCTATGCCTGAAGGGGCAGCCAACTTCTAGAGAACACAGGGCAAGGGAGGGCTCAAACCTCCTAAAACTGCTTTGCCTCTAGAGAAAACAGTTTTAAGATATTTTAATCAATCTTAATGCTTCATATATAGTGTCTCCAACAATATGATTCAGCAGAAAACATTAAAATTAGGAAGATAAAATTCGAGTTTAGAAATGTCCAGTACAACAACAGCATTTACAGTAGATGCAAGCCGCCTCTTTTATCCCTGTTTCTACACATCAGTATAGCTGCTGATTTAGTGAAGTAATTAAACCATGCCTAGTTTTAAGCCTGTGAGGAGTCCTGTTGGGTTCAAAGAGATTATTCATATGCATGCTGAAGAGGTGCTGAATTAGTGCTGGAATGAAAATAGTTACATAATTACAGAATTATAGGAACACAGAGTTACAAATATGATGTTTAAAAGAGAAACTCTAATTTACAGGATGATAGGAACATTTAATTGGCATTTAGAGATGTAATGACATCCACAAGTATAAATGATAATACAAAACACAACACGTCTTTTACAGTCACCGTGGCATCCTTAACTTGGAAAGCTTAAGCTGACAACCCAAGCAGGTGTATGAACAACAGAATGTTGCAAATTTTCACATGCAGCCTTTGTATACATTCCCTTCCATTCCTGTACATTTCCAAGTAAAAATATCTGCTTTTCAACATTCTTTGGTTTTTACTCTAGCCCAACACTAATTTCACTGCACTGTAATATAAGGTTATAACTGAATCACTTCACAAACCACTCCCCTATCTCAGCTATAGGATCAGAAATCTCTTGCAAACTACATTTTCTGTTCTTAGATCATCTGTCCCTGATTAGACTGGGCACTTGTGTTCACACTCACACTCAGATTTTAGGGGCTTACTAGCCAGAGGTAAGTTCCAAATCTACCAACAGTAAAAGGCAGCCCTGATTTGCAAGTAGGGACTATCTCATGTTGAAATGGTGGGTGACGTGGGTGTCTCCCTCTTCCCACAGCACCCTTCTCTCAAAGGCTTCCACTTTTTCTTCCTACAATGAAGGACATGAGGCCACTGAGCTTTCTCTACTGCATATGGCAACACCATGTGTTCAGACAAAACTTTCACAGAGACTGCTTTAGTCCTGCACAGCCTCTATGAAGCAAGGCTAGATACATCATCTGCTAACCCAGGAAGTTTTCTGTTTGCAACTCAGAGCCTTCAAAGGTGGCCTAAAGATTGTAAAACCTTTGTGTGCCTGCATTCTGTTCCTTCTGGATTTCACATCACTCAACTGTAATGGCAGATTGGTTTTTCTCTCTCTTCTGTTTATAACTCACAGGCAGCTTCTGTAGGGGGAAGTCCACACTTATACATGGACAGTGTGGGCCCAGTCCATGTCTTAAGTCATGCACCTGGCCCCATGCTGCTCTCAGGCATGGATACTTAAGAGACCGCAGCAATGTAAGTCTACAACTGACCTCAGCTGTGCGGTTGTGCACACCCAGCTTCCTCAGCTGGGGACTAAAGAGGAGGTCAGCAATGTCTAACAACATCAATGAACCAGAAACTCCAGCTATATACAACAAGCTTGCAAGGCTCTGTTCCTGTTGCTGTTTCCTTCCTCTTTAATTCCTCGCCACTGCGTGACACTGACACCGTTCTATTACATTCAGCAATTTTTCAAGAGGTTCAGTTGTGGATGGGCCATTGCTCTGCTTTGCAGACCAATAAACCTTGCTAATCTGTGTATGTATGAGGGTAAAAATAAGATAGGCAAAGCCCACAAGAAAATCTAGTGCATTACAAAGAAGCAGAACACTTCTTTGGTTAACATGCAGAACAAGTTTGGGATGGTTTTATGAGAACACCTGATGTGTGATATTTATTTTTATTCTTCAATTCTGATGAGAGGATACTCTGAATGAACACAGGGCTATCAAAGCAGCCCACAACAGTAAACCTGTAACAACTTTGTAAAAATGGCTTAAACCATACATCGATATGAAATCTACTTGTGGAAAATCTTGGTAGTGTTAAGATATATCACGCCTTACAAAATGGTTTACCAAGCATATAAACTTGCAGAAATACTAGTACAGATCACCAAGACCAGCTGAAGTCAAGATAACTGCTGTGATAAAACAGAAATACTCAAAGCTTGCTGACAGATACAGCATTATTTACCCTGTTATAAGAGCATAGTGTCTATTTTCCACCACTTAAACCAAAGTTCTAGAAGGACAATAGTTGCTTTGGAAGAAACAATAAGTTTCATAGGACAAACCTGGCATTGAGAGTTGAACTTTCATGGTCCTTGTTACACCATTGTGACTTCAGTCCTTAGTATCCTCTGTTCCTGAGACAGAGGATCATATTCACCTCTGGAGTTTCTGGACTTACAGACCCATGACCATACTGTGAGAGTGAATCCCTGTGCTTGATACTCTGTCTGCCACTCACTGAGTCACGTAAGAAGAGATGCTTGAATATATGATCGGCATTTCCCTCTGCTCAAGAGTCTTTTTGTTCAGACATGTGAGAAAATGTTTGTCAGGGTTTCTTGGTAGACTGGAACTCCTGAGAAATTATCTAAGTCTGAGAATCTGCATATAGGTGACTTTTTGCCATTTCTATCCCCTGACATACCACCTCTTAAGAGTGCTAAGGTGTCAGTGTTGCTGGGAAGAAATTGGCTATTATGCTGCGGGGGAGGAAACCAAAGCCAGAGTGGAGCAGCAGGAGTTTCTCAGCAGGGGAGGACTGTAGGGGACCGCTCAGCACAGGCCTTCTGACAGAACCTCTCAGTAGCTCCATGAAACAGCCAGGAATTTCTCCAGGCACCCATGCACACATACTCACAGAAATGTTACATTTTAAACTTGCATCCAAAGCAAGAAGACTTAAAGCAGCCTAATCTGCACAACTAGACCTGGGGAGTTCAAAGAAAGGGATTTTCCAGTTTTGAAGAATCCCTAATTCCTCTCTCCAACAGAAACACAGCAGCAGCATCCTCACCTTGATTACAGAAATTAGTGCTCATGCAGTGGGCAACTGAAACCAAATGGCATTTTCTGGTCAGTCAGGAAACAAGGAGAAAGTTCTGAGATCAATCACAGATAATGTCCACAGCTCAGTTTTAAAGCACCAAATAACAATTCCCTGAAGTCAGAGGCCTGCAAATACTGAATAAAAAAAAATTCTTTTAAAGGAAAATAGTTTATTTGAATTTGTTCAAGCCAACAGTTTCTACAAAAAAAAAAAAAAAAAAAAAAAAACAAAACAAAAAAAAAACCAAAAAACAAACAAACTGCAAAACAACAAAAACCTAATGCCTATGTTTCATGAGAAAAGAGCAAAACCAAAATTTAATGGCTTCACTTATGAAGGAAGAGTAATTTTCACATTGTGAAGTACTCTCTTTAGATGGATTCTTATGTCAAATGTTCCTGTAGGCTAGTGTCCCCATTCTGCTGCCCCAGAGACATTCATCCCAGTAAGAACCTCAGCAGCTTAGTATTTTAAATGGGAATTGCAAAGGGGTTCTTTTTTGGTTGGTTGGTTGATTGGTTTGGGATTTGTTTTGTTTTGAGGGTGGTTTGTGGGGTTTTTTTGTTTGGTTTGATTTTGGGTGTTTTTGGGGGGTTTTGCTCCTAATTATTTTCTGAAAATTAAAAATATATGCTCAGTCTTTATGCAGTAAGAAAACACAGTCATGGAAGTTTTTATTATTTTTTCTTAGCACTTGCACTTTTTTTAGATTTAAAAATAATTGAAGTGGCAGTTTTAATAAAAATTAGTAAATTATGAGAAAATGTCTCAAAGCTACATATGTTAAGTCAAGAATATGTACAAACACAATAACCTTGCAATCTTTTGGTTTATTTCAGTAAACTCTGATTAAAAGCTTCTTACATAGTTTAGGTAATTGATTAAAATAATTGTGGAATAGCTCTAGCTCTTTTGCAAAGTCAGATATATAGAAAGTGATTTCTATGACAAAAGCATTAGCTGAAGGAAGAAAGGGAAATTTATCCGTTGAAATGTTCTTGCTCTAACTTGGAAATACCCTTGGTATATAATCCCATGATCAAATCTCAGTGACTTTATTACTAAACATCAAAGGTTCTAGATAAATTAACTTCCTTCTTTATAAGAGTTACATTTTCTGCTGTAGGATTAGGAAAAGTTTTTTTAGAAACTAGCAAAGAAATAAGCTTTGTGGAAGGTCTGGTATTTCCATTTTCAGTGAGCTTTCTTCAATCTCATGAGAATGAGCCTGCAGAACCCCAACTGACTGCAAATGCTTTTATCTGATTATCAGTGAAACCCTTCTAACGTGGCAGTTGCCTTGATTAGCAAAGGGCACTCAAGGAATCATGATCATCAGCTTTGCCTAGAAATTTTGCTCTAGATTTGAGCAAGTTTGAGGTGAGCAGTGCACCAGCAGGTGAAGATGCAAAGGATTCATGGCCTTGGACACTTCCAGGGATGGGGCAGCCACAGCTTCTCTGGGCAACCTGTTCCTGTGCCTCATCACCCTCATAGGGAAGAATTTCTTACAATCTAAATCTACTTTCAGTTCAAAGCCATTCCCTCTTGTCCCATCACTATATGGCCTTGTAAAATGTCCCTCTCTGCCTTTCTTCTGAACACCCTGTAGGTACTGGAAGGCTGCTCCAAGGTGTCCCTTGTCTGTCCTTCCTAAACAGTCTGTATCCTTCCATTCCAACATTCCAGTCATAAGAGTCATCCCACCACATCTCTCTGATCACAATAAGATTGTAGCTGTGTTAGTCCTTACAGTCATGCTAATGTAATGTTAAGTCATTATAGTACTTACAAATTTGTAGGCAGGCTGGTTTTCTCCATTTTTATGTCTATTAAGTCTATTTAAGTCTATTTTAGGAGAAGATTAAAGCCTTCATGAAATAATACATGATGAAAAGTAAATAAAGCCCTTTATCAGCACTGAATACATTCTGTCTCCTTAATCATACTTCTGTTTCCAGTATACATCTGTCAAAGATCAAGTCCTATGTCAGCAGATTAAAAACAGTCTCCAAAACCAATACAGACAGACTGACCATTCAGGTTGTCTGAATTTGTGGTTTCCAGTGACTTCTCATCTCAGCTTCAAGTGGTGGATTAACCCTAGCTGCTGCAGGACAGGGACAGACCAGTTATCCACCGCCAGCAACATTCCAGTGCGATATCCTGGAGCAAGTGCAACCTGAGCATTTCTCAGGAAGAATGGATAAAGCTTGTGACAAAGTTCCCCTCAGCAACATCTCAGCAGCCAGCAGCTCTCCCTCCAACAATTCAAAGTGTCCATCTTTCCTTGTTTTTGACAAGTTATCAACATTGTATTATATTTGGCTATGTGACAGCATCTCTGGACTTAGAGTAAAGCTCTGAGCACATCCAGTCAGGACATAAATGGAACATAAAATGCCAAAAAATCTCCTATGAACACACTCCTGGGCCATGCAGCAGGTTCAACTGAGAAGCAGGTTAGAGCTTTGAAGGATCTTGGTACTCTAGGTGGAAACTGACCAACAAAGTTATTCCCTTAAATCTGAAAACCTCTGGGTGTCAGAGGAAGCCCAGGCTCTGCAGGGACAAGGAAAAGGCCTTGGCTTCTTGTAGCTGTCCCTGACTACACTTCAGGGACTCTTAATACCCTTGTCTTTCGGGACAAGTGATAAAAGTGATAGGTAAAACAACACAGTGTATGAACAGAGATTACATACCCCCATAATACACCTCTGTTCCAGGTCAGCTCTGTGATGTGTTTTGAGCTGTCCTCCACAGCCCCCACCCCAAAGCCCAAACTGCTATTCTTCTTGAAAGTCTTGAATCTCTCCTCGTTTTGTTCTTTTATCAGGCCACAAGTCGAAGCTGCTTTGCTTATCAACAGAAAGTAACATTCCTCAATAATCCATCTTATTTTGGGTTTAATTTAGTTTGATCTTCCAACAGCTCCAAAGAGCTCAATCTTACAAGAGACTGCTCTGTCTCTCAAAATTGGAGTGAGGTCTGCTATGTCATCAAGCTTGCAAAATTACAGTTTGATTGTGGATACTGACAGCCTGGCCAGAGAGAGAAAGCCAGATAAACTTTCCTAGGAATTGTTCTGGGGAGTTTTGAGAAGGCTGAGAGAACGACTTAAAACAATCTTGCAGCTGGTGTTTTGAACAGTTGTTTCTCATGCTTACCAAAGGGTGTTTTCATAATTAGTCAATGGTGACAGGGTGTTGATTAAAGGACCAATCAGGTCCACCTTGTCAGAACAGTGAATAAAAAGGAATGAGTTTCTAATAAACTGGAGTATTAGCCTTCTGGAGACCTAGAGTCTATGTGTCATTCATTCATCTGTTCCTGAGTCAATGGTGACACGTTTTGTAGTTGAATTTTTTAATAACAACTATTTATTCGGCATGGGAGAAATTATAGAATTAGAGAGATGAGCAATGTTTTCTTATCTGTTATGGTGACAGAAACTGCATAGGCTGAGCATTTGTATATCAGAATATGGTAAATTCCATACTGATTTACAACACAGTAAATCATTATCATTATTGCTACTTGGAGCACCTATGGATTTTGGAAGTGTTATGCCCCCATACATATAGACTATCAGTGTATTGTGCAAGGAACTGGAGTTTGAGTGTGAAACATCTGACTCCAAGAAAGTGAAAGTTTTGGATTTTTTGGATAGCTAAGGTCTCACCCCACTTTCCTATTCTCATTATTATAGACTAAGACAGTGGCAGAGCCAGGCTAACTCCATATGCATATTAATACAGGGCTGTCCTATGAAAGCATCACACAAATAGGAACATCCTGCAGAATTAGCCAGAAAGAAAAAATGTTGCACGGAAGTGCCACAAAGTCCTTGAAGCAGCATTCCAAAAAATTCCGTTGAGTTTTTTTAGGGATTAAGAGGCTGCAGAGCCTCTTTTGATGGCTGACTAGTACAGATGAAATGTTAACTCATGTATCCTCTTGGTTTCTCAGCTTTTCTCACAATCAGCTGTTAAGAACTCCCACCTCACAAGCACACTGAGAAACTAAACTGATTTTTCAAGTATGTGCTGGTCACAGAACTGAAGGTGTGTGTGCATGGCAAGTTAGTTCACATGAGCTGAATATGAGCAACATGACTTTTTCTTCCACAAAAAATGCCCAGCAGCTGCACTCAGCTTGTGTCAACACAAATTCCAGAGAGGTTGGGATTTCCTTTGTTGTAGCTTGTAGAGATCTACAAGAGTTAACATTACAAAAATTAATGGTTAAGCAAGAAACACCTGACATAGAGGACAGTGAGATAAAAACCTCTGGTTACTGATTTGAGAACATGTCCTGTAAATAGGTTAAACACTGATTCCTGGGCAGCTGCTTCTGAACAGCGTGAGCATATGTAGCTCCAGGCACTGCTTAACTCAAACTGAGGCTCTGGACTCAGATTTTTGTTCTTTTTTTGTTCTGGGGAAACAGCTCACAGCTTCAGGCACTTAGGTTCCAAAAACTCAGGCCAACTCAAATAAAACACACAAAAAACCCCCCAAAACAGAAAAGAGGAAAAGGAGAACCGGCCATCCTGCAAAGTGAACTAAAGCCACAGTCCGTTGGGTATCTCCAAAACAGGGTTATCAACAGACATCTTTGAAACTCAAAAAAAAAAAAAAAAAAAGCTGTGTTTAAATAACTCTATTAATTATACTTCTCAAGACTCTTCCTGCTCCCATTTTAACCAAGTTTTCTTTTGCAAGAAACCCCAGAAATCTAGACATTTAACTACCATCTTCCAAGACAACACTATTATTGTAATATAGCAAAAGCAGATCTAGAGAGCTAATAATAACACATAACCTATGTTTTCTTGAGCAAAAAGAATAACTTCATAATATATTGCTCACAGTAAAGAATAAGTTTCCAATTTTTTGTTGCAGTATTAATTACTGAGGTGAGAGGATTAAAGCAATCATGTGAGATTAAGATTCTTCTGAATCACAGAGAAGACAGAACACATATCCTGAATAAACAAATTATTTTACAGGCAGTAAAATGAGCAAGAAGTCTTCAGTGATGCCTGCCTCTAAGAGTTCTCCGTATGACTCCTTGCATGCAGGCTCAGGGGAGAACAACTGATGGCAGAGTGATTATTTCAAATTCCCATTTTATTATTCTGCAGCCTTTCCTGGAACAAGGGGATATTAACTATTCCATCTCTTCTCTATGCTGCAGAGTAATTAGGCTTCATATCACCATGTAATATATATGTAATTAATAATTTTTTATTGCAAAAGCTTATTTGATCTGAAATGCTTAGAAGTGGCATGCTGAAGAGAAAGGACTTAGTGTATTACTGCTGGGGGAATTACACATTTCAAGTAATTGATGTAAAATAAAACTGCCGTCAAGAAAGCAATGCAATAACCATGGATTCTCACAGATGAAAGATCAAGGTGAGAGCTCTGCCTCTTTCAGTGAGAGTATTTCCACCAATTTTGGTGGATTCTGCCATTTTCCTGTGCAGATCAGGACAGAGCTCTCAACAGGGTAGCTCTCAAGCCCGTGTTACCAGAGCTGGGCCATTCTGCTCTTTGGCTAATACTGCCTGTTAGGAGCCAGTTCTTTAACATACAAACATTTTGCCCATAATGGAAACAGTTTTTGAAGGCCCTAGGCTCTGGAGGAATTTGCTGCAGTCTGCCTCAAGAAAGTTGTTTTCTCTGAGGTGGCAAAAAAAAAATCATGTCCATAGTGCTGACACCTGTCAGTCTGCATGTGCCTTCCCAAGGCCCTCCTGAAGCCACCAGCAGCCCAGTAGTGACTCCACCTTCATGCCTTTGAATGCCTCAACCTTGACTTAATACTCTAGTCTGCTGAGGAGGGCAAGGAATGGATCAGAAATCCTCAGAGGGGTCATGTTACTGAGACATGACCTGCATAGGATAGGTAACCAGGAGGATTACTGGTCTTGGAACAATGGTAAGAGCAGGTGGGAGAAATGAAGGACCTTTCTGAGGATGGGGTGCCACATGGGAGCAGAGACACCATCAGGAGCAGAAGCAAGTGGGCAGCCCCAGCTCTAACATCAGAGAGAAATGTTGACCCCAGAGCTATTATGGATCAGGGCTAAGGAGATGAGCACCACACTACCAGGCTACTCTCACACCAAAAACTTTTGTCCTTGTGGACCTACTCAAGGAAAGCTTCATTAGCAGTTTGTTTCTGAAAATCCCTGCTATCCTAGAAACATTACAAAGAATCAATATTAAAAAAAATAAAATCAAAAGAAGGTTCTGAAATACTAACTTCCTCTCCAAAATGCAGGGACGTGATAAAACCTCATGCTTATGTGGCATTCACAGAAATATCTCTCCTTTTCATTCGCTGAAAAACTCTTTGTTTTGCCAGGCTCTGCAGAGATCCTGAAAAGCACCATTATTATTAGGTGACAAGAATAGGGTTAAGCATATTGTTGAAAAAACAAAGAAGGGGGGAATACAGCTCCTCAAGGACATTTAGATAATGCAATAATTATACTAGAACTTTTGAAAGCAGATCATTGATTTTGATCCCCAGCAGAGTGATGCTGCTCTGAAGATTTGTGTATGTGGAACCAATTTCTAGAAGTTTTATGTAAGGATCACCAATTGGGTGTGCAATGACAAAGCCCAGCTGATTTATTGACCTAGGAGAGAAGGTACACATGTGTTTTATTGCCAAAATAAAACGTGTTTTATTGCCAGCAGGTCCAAAGTGGTTACCTGCTTGTCTGGACAAACATCAGCCGCCTCTGGAGAGACGAGGCCCAGTGAGAGAAAAATTGACCTAATCACCATCCAGCCCTCATAGCCAAGACAGGAGCAGGGGTAGTCTCGGGGTTTTCTCTCTGGTAGAGATGATCCCAAGGTGTGTTAAAAGTCTTTTTTCCCCAACGCAGCTGTCCGAGAAGAAATCAGATGTCTTTGGCTGTCGTTCTCAAGGCTGTTTATTATTTCTTATCTAAAACATTTTCTGTCTGGCCTGCCGAGGTCTGTTCTGCAGGCCAGTCTGAGGCACACTCCCCGCCCACGGGGCTGGTGTTGTATTTTATACTATAAACTACGTATTCGATATTTACAGTTATGTTCCAATACCTATCACCTGTGTTAGACTGTGACTTTCTACTCTAAACCAATCCCAAAATGCCACCATCACCAAGAAGATGGAGGCTAGGAAGAGAAGGAAGAAGGACAGGACAATGCCCAAATCCCTCCTAGACCCCCATAGTGAAATTCTTCAAAATTCCACCTTTCACCCTGTGACAACTACTGTTATGCTACTTAAACTTTTGTGACTTGTAATTCTTCATATAAAGTTGGTAATTTGCTCCATGGGTTGAACTCAAAGCCACAGGGGTCTTTGGCTTCCTGCCAGGGTCTCTGACCCCACTTCCAGGGCTTTGAGCCATCCAGGGCATCCAGAGGGATGTTGGTTTCTGACAGGGTAGGACTGCAGGAACATGGCCGTGTCTGGAGGCTTACAGAGGTAGCCTGACAACTGCCTTGTGTCCCACTGACCTGTGTGAATCCTTAAAATCAGAGGGTTTTGGGAAAGCTGCAAAAGTTTTGGGAAGGCTGCAAAAGAAACAGTAGAACTGCAATTAGCTAGGGGGTAGCCACAAGATTTGTCAGCAGAAAAGTTATATGAGATGCAGAAAGCAAGGACAAATAAAACAATGGTCTGCGTATTAACTCTTGACTAGAATAACTCCCTAAACTACAGAAAAGTCTATCTAGCAAGATATTTGGAAGTCCCAAGCTTAATAATGGAGCTCTGTGCATTGTATCTTAAGGCTTACAAGCAGGTATTGTATTCGAAACAAGCATGCATTGTTTTAACTGAAGGTATGTGTGCTTATAGTGGTTGGATGGAAGTACTGTCAGTATGCTTTTGCTTTGTAGGATTGGTTAAAAATTTTTAAAGTCAGTTGTAACACTGAGTTCTTTGGCTGCTGCTGAGGACATGAGCTGCTGGCATCCTCCCATTGTCTTAACCATGTAATGAGACTGATGCTGGAAAATAAACAGCTCGAGGTGCATTCCACAGCAGTCCTGTCTCATTCATGATTTTGCATATAAACCTGTGGCTGGCATTATATGGTGCTCCTTATGTGTGAGGAATTATAGATTTGAGGAACATAAAAAATAAAAAAGAAAACCTTGGACAGTTCCAGTGCTGGAGACCCAGGCTGTTAAAAGGAGGAATGGATTCCCCTCATTGTCTGTGGCTGATATAAGTAATAAATAGCAACTTTAGGGGCTCCTGGGTAACAATCTATCTAAAGATGGTTTGGGAAACAATATATCTAAAGCAGAATGCCACATCTTTTGTCAGCTTGAGACAATTTTACAGGATAAAGGACGTTCAGACATCTCAAAACATGAACTAAAATACTTATTAATGTGGGTAAAAGGGAATTCTCAAAATATAGACTTGAAGTCTGCTTTTACTTTTGATTTCTGGGACCAGATAAACTGGAAAATTTACAATCTAGCCTCTCTTAAAAAGGAAGAGACTTTGGTCAAACTAGAGCTTTAATGGACAGCTTTAAACAGAATGATGGCAACAGCGACTTTCTCCAACAGCGAAACAAAGTACCTAGCTGTGGGACTCTAGTTCTGGGTGGTGCAGAGCCTTCATCATCCTCTGAGGGGTTCTCCCTTCCGCTGGCATGTCGGAGGTTTCCCCAGACATTGTAAACAATGCCCCGATCCCCAAAAAGAGGGAATCAGATCAGCTTCTATCTTCGGTCGTGTCCTCTGTTTCTTCCAGGATTCCCTGCCTCACTGGTGCTGCAACGGCGCGTCCTCCTCTTCCTCTGCAGAATCGTCCACCCCTGGAGTTTTGGAAAAGCGTTCGGGATTTTCGTTGCTTTCCAAGAATTTGGGGGGGTCAGCGGTTGTGTTCTGGGGAGGTTGGGAGTCGAACGGATCCGGGAGATGAGAGTTTGGAAAACGGGCTGTTGTTCCTGTGTCCTGCTCCTTTTCTCCTGCCAGTGATGTGGATGGATCTTGTTTTGAAGTTGTGCAGGCGGAATCCAGAGGGGGGCTCTGGATGCGCTCTGCCGGGCCAAGGGGCTGTGGGGATCACCCCTGCCACTGTTTCCCCTTCCTGGGAAGCTGCCCGTTCAGAGCGGACTCAGACTGGCACTTTGCTTTGCCGTTCTGATGGCTTCTTTTGTATAAATTCCTCTGCCAAGCCTCTTCCAGGGTTTTGGCTGCTTTTAGCTCCCCAGCCGCTGGTAACGGCTGATGGGGGGCTTTGGGGTTGGCTGTGCCTGCAGGGGAGCGGGCAGGGGGGCGGACAGAGGCGGCGCTCGGCAGCCAGGGGCCGAGAAGGGCCAGAATGGCTCTGCCCAAAGGGATGGATAGGGTGGCAGGAGAGCTTAGGAGAGTTTCTGAGGAGACACTCATTCTCCTCAGAATGACAGTTCATTTAGAAGCCTTGAAGCCTGTCTCATTCGCTGCGGGGCGGGCGGGGCAGGGTGCAGAACTTGTAACACTTCATTGGAAAGTGTCACAGATTCGGGATTTGCGGTGTGCGGGCAGCCCGAACCGTGTAGATTGCAAGAGGGAAATGTTGATCCCAAAAAGGTCCAGTGTAGCAAACTGAGATGCGAATTAGTTACCTCCCTGTTTCCGAGGCAACACATTCCTTAGCTGCTCCCTCCAGCAAGGGGGACTATGAGGAATGTGCAGCTCTGCTCTCCTGCCCTTCTTGGCAGGGCTCCTGGGACAGCTGCTCACTGGGACAGCACTCCTTGTTCTTCTGTGTCAGATGCAGCAGTGGTGAGAGAGAAAAGAAAAACACAATCTAAGGCAGAGGTAAATCCTCTGTTTCCACTAACTAATATTGGTCTAATATTGATCAAAATTTAGAAGAAAATTTGGATTCAAATGAACAATTCCTTGCCTTACCTGTAAGATTTGGTCGTAATGATGTAAATCCACAATATGAAACTCTTTCTCACCTTGATACACCCAAGCAAAACAACTTTCCAAACAATTCACTTATGTCTATGCCATTTGGAACCTCAGGTCCTGAGGTCTTCTGGGTGCAATTTTCAGACCGCAACCAACCAAAACTGATTTGCATCCTGACTCAATGTGGTAAAACAATTTACATTACAGGCATGCTGGATACTGGTGCAGATGTCACTGTAATTTCTCACATGTTTTGGCCCAGTGATTGGGATTTGGTAGCTCCTGCAGGTTTCCTCACAGGGACTGGAGTGTACTATGTGTTTGTAAAGTGCATCCATGATTGACATTACAGGTCCTGAAGGAAGGACAGTAATGGTGCATCCTTTTGTTGTTCAGAAACCTCTCACTCTCTGGGGAAGAGAGGGCCTGTCCCAATGTGGAGCAAAACTGGAAGTGGGCCTGTGATGAAAACCATATCAAAAACCTACCACTTTAAAGCTGAACCGCAAAACTGATCATCCTGTATGGATTGATCAATGGCCTTTAATAGAGAAAAAAATTAAATATCCTTAAAAGATTAGTAAAGGACCAATTACAGCAAGGTCACATCACTCCCACAAACAGTCTCCGCAATTCACCAGTGTTTGTCATCCACAACCATAGCTGTCCAAAACCAGCTGCCTTTGCTGGCAGCAGGCCAACTCACCTCTATGAAGGAACCAGTTCCATACCCAAGTTTGACCAAAAAAAAGACACTTTCTTCAGAACTGCTTGTCTTTGGCTTTCCTTTTGTTTCTGTTGGCTTTAGTCCCCTCTTAGTCATCATTGTGGTAGCAATGGCATCCAAAGCCTGCTCTCTTCTACTCTTCACTAAGGATGTAAATACTAACGATGCGTAGTATGGCAACAAAAATAATTAATGTTTTCCATTTCCAGAGCTGTGTAAATATTGACTGTCTAATCTTCACAGCAGACCGGACAGATAAATGCTTCTGCTCTGGTTATTGCCTCCAGAACCTTAAGTGACATGGTCCCGAAGCTGGAGATCCCCAGATCCTTCTCTCGGCTATTTTCCTAACTGCGTGGCAGCTCTTTAACACACTTGACTCATTGCTCCCTTCATACAGTGACAGTGAGCTGTCCTGTGAAACTCATACAGAACAAAAAAAAAGTCTTGACCATTTTATTTTTCTGCATTTCTTTTTCTCTTTTTGAAGTGATGGACCATCACATCTCTTTTTTTCAGTCCTCTGCTTGCTGTACAGCAATGCCTCAACAGAGTGGGAACAGGATTTACAATGGGTGTACCACAAGTCAGGCTTGGGCAGGGGCTCTGCTTTTTGGATCTCATACATTGCTGCAATATACAAGCTATGACCACTTTTCTGGGTGTAATCATAGAAACCACTTGGTAAGAAGTCCTGGTCATTATTTTGTCAAGGCTTTTTGTCCAAAGATTGATGTCTTAGGGAAGCACAAGAAATAAATTAAACTTCCATTAAGTCTTTTGTGCAATTTTTGCCTCAGGGTGTTAGATGCTATTACTGTGTGCTGTTAAATACTGTTATGAGTAAAAAGTTATCTATTTTTTTTAAGATTGCAGAGTTAAAACCGGTTGGACCAGTTGCTATTAAGTTAGCTTCATTGTTAAGAGTTCTTCTTCAATTGCCTGTTAGTGGTTGGTGATTAGCCATTGTCCCCCTGGTGCTTGCCAGGGAGCGACATCTGGACCCTGCAGTACCAGGAGAATGGGAGTGGCATCAGAGCTAGTATGCAGATGAGAAATGCATTGCACCAAATTTTACAGTTTTCCAGGAAAACCCCTAAAAACAACGAGCCAACATAGAATTAGGGGACCTAGGTGAAGTCTAAGGATGGGCGCATAGTCCAGTGCCTGCTTGGATCGTTTTTGCTTCTCACCCTAACCTGAAAAGACATTGACTTCAGAGAGGACCCAAGGTGTCGGACCGAAAAGGCGGAATCTGCTAATCTCTCGTGAGGACGCAGTCCCCAGCTCTGCCTGCAGACCAGCAGACAAAGCTGCATCATCATCCTCCTCCTCCGTGCCACTCCTGGGAGCGACTGCGGCGTGGGCGCGACCTGTCGGTTTCTCCCCACCTGAGCTGATTCTTTTTAATAAAGGCATTAAAAAAGGAGAAAGATCTCCTGCACATTTATTTCAAATACCTGTTGTGTTTTATTAAAAAAAAAATTACTTTTAGAGTTACGAAAGCATTTGGAGAATTCCCAGGTGTCAGAGACTGAAATGTTTTAATTTATGGCTTAAACATCTTCATGAAGGACTTTTGCCATTTATAACAAAAATGCATAAAAGCTGCAGAGAACACTACCCCGCCCTAAGGCCCTGGACTTCACACTGATGGAGATAAGATAAAGTTACTCAGGTCTGGGCTGGGGGAAAAAGAAAAAGCACCTTCAGGGTGGGGACTACAGCCCCAGGCTTATCTGCTGCCAGGCTTGCACAGACTCTCACACGAAAGGATGGAGGGAGGAGAGGTTTTTGGGTGTGTGGGGAAAAAGCCTCTGGTCTGAGGCAGTGAATGCCCATCCTCCACTGTGCAGACCAGCTCAGCTGTGGGCCCCTTCTCTCCAGGAAAAGCCACATCCGTGTGAAGGACAGCTGAGGGGGTGTCATGGCGGACAAAAGGCCCCCCCCAAAGGGGACCCCAGACCCTGCACCAGAGCACTGCAACATGATGCAACAGATCCACAGTGTTGCAAGGGACAGTGTCAAACTTGCCCTCTCCAGTGGAGGCACCTGGGCATTGCCCAAACATATATTAATCCATGGGATTCTATACTTTTTAGCAATGGGAGACCCTCACCACTAAGAAGACCAAATGGAGGGAAGCAACGAGACATCATTGGGACCCTCAGAAAAGTGATAAATTCCTATCTTGTCATTCTCTCCCTGTTCCCCCACCCACACCTTCTTTTCTATTTCAGTCTTTTCTTCTTCTTTCTCTTTGACTCTTACTATTAAATAAAACATATCAACTGTTTTTGGGGCCAACATCTACCCTCATTTGGTTTTAATTTTTTTTTTTTTTTTGGTTGTTGTTGTTTAGGGTTTTTTTTAATCATTTCACACCTTTCTGGGTTCAATCAGTTTTATTCACAGAGGCTTAGCTTCCTGTTAAACTGGTTTGTAAGACCAAGATCAAAGTGAATATAGAAATGCCAAATGTTTACTATTCAAGTAGACAGCCATCAGTGCTTTAAGAACTATCCCCTTACATCCAAAACAGTATCACTGTGATTTCACAAATGGTCTTGAGACTATTTGCTTTAAATTGAAAGACTATTTCTGTTCTTGCTGTATCAAGAACACTGTTAGTATTGATCCAGGTGCTCTATGGAGCTAACTGATCTTTTCATTTTGGCATTACTGAAAATCCAGTCTATACCGGTATAGTCTGTACTATAATGGTAAAACTGCATCTTTTGAAGTTACATTATAAAATCAAATTGTTACATTTTTCATTAATTAAAAAGAGTTCATAATAACATTAATCATCATATGTAATTTAGGCAATGGCAGCCTACACATTAACTTCCCGTGGCCTTCCCTTGGCCTTCTCACTCTTCCAACTGATCATTTCCTCATTTGTTAAGTTTCCCAAATGGGTCATCAGCTCTTTAACTAGGTTTCTCCTGCTGTCTGGTATATACCCTAGAAACAGTAGGCTCTCTGAGAGAGAACTAGTTTTGAAGTAGCTCCTGCTGGGGGAGAAAAAGTTAAAGAAATGCCAGATTAAATCAAGTTTGTGAAATGCATCATGGCTTGAAATATCCGTCACACATGAATAAATAAGACACCACACAGATTTTTTTTTCTCCACAAAACAGGACTAGCATCAAAGCATGTGCCAGCATACGTCTTTTGCAAGCACCTGCAACTCCTGCTGCTTCCAATCCCTGCAACAGAAATCCTGCAACCAGGCAGACATCTAGTGTGACAAACTAGGAAACCAAGGAGAAAAAGGAGAAAGACTTACGGGACTGGGGGCTATAGTCCTCACATGGAGACCTCCACTTTCTGCTTCCCCATTGCAGTCTAGAAATCATTGATAAAAGGCAGGGCAACCTGAGATCACAAGAAAACCAGTAGCATTTGGTCCAAGTCCAGGAACTGCCCATGACAATGATACATTCACCAATCAAATTTCTGCTAATATCCACTGCCAAGTGAGAGAAGCAAAGGATCCTATGACCCTTCTCAGCTATAGGTTACATTTTCATGTTGGTTTTTTTTTTTTCCCTTACTTTACAGTACAATGAGACTGAAAAAAGCCAGTGTGACTCAGTAAAAACTCTTTGTACTAATGCACTCATCTGCAAGCTATTCACATGAAACAGAATAAATGACCACTGGCCAGCAGTTCACTGCAAGTACTTTGAATACAGAGATGTTCTTTGCTCACAAAGAATCATGGCACCATAGAGTGCTTTGGGTTGGAAGGGACTTTAGAAATCATCCTGTTCCATCCTTCTGCCATGGACAGAGACACCTTCCACTAGCCCAGGCTGCTTAAAGCCCTGTCCAACCTGGCTTTGGACACTTCTGGGGATGAGGAATCCACATCTTCTGTGGGCAACCTGTGCCAGTGTGTGACCATTCTCACAGGGAGGGATTTCTTCCTAGTATCTAATCTAACTCTATCCTCAGAAATCACTCCTCCTTTTTCCTAACATGCTCTTGTAAATACAAGTGCCACTCCAGCCTTCTTGCAGCACCTTTCAGGCACTGGAACACTTCAATTTTTTCAACTAAACTCAAATAATAGAACTTTACTCTTGTCAAATGCTTCCATTTGTTACACAGCAACTTTTTTGTTGTATTCTTTCAGTTTTATAAATCTCTTAGGCTCCATCCTGCTCTCCATTTCTCTCAGTTTTACTTATTTTCAATGTAATCATCACCTCTTTTAAGCTAGTCTATACTAATTTTGTCTGGTTTGCTGAAAGGGCAATACTTTTATATTTTATGCCCTTAGCAAGGAAAAGAGATGTGTTGTCCTTTGAGACTAAAATCACTGTCTGGTAGGCCCCAGTATATGTGGATCTGCACAGCATTAACTAACATACAAAAATGAACATTCCCACTGCTGTTTTAAACACAAATACCTTTTAATCACGACTATATTCTCAACTTCCCATTTCTACAATTTTCCCTGGAATAAGTAATGTAAACCTTGTAGGTACTTTGGTCACTATGTCCTTTATGCAACACCATCAGAGGAAACATGCAATCACAAAGCTGAAAAACAGAAAACTCTGTGATAAAATACTTTTAGTCTTGGAAATTCCTTCTTATGCAAGGAATTTGTTTCCTAACTTTTCTGACAAATGTTGCGGGTGGAAAAATTCTTTCTCTAAGGGAAGATTTATGATCTATAGGATAGTTTTTTTCTCTGTATTTTTCAGAAGACTGAATTACTCAAATACAAACTGATCTTTGATTTGTGTGTCTCCATGTTCAGCACAAAGAAATTAAATACAGGAATGGGAAAGGACAATACTCATTATCTATAGATAACTTTTTGGCACCAAAATATTATTCACAACTAGAAAGTGCTGAGGTACTAGCATAGAATGATGCAGTAGGAACAGGATTCTCTGCAGGAAAAGCTATGTTTATTCTGTTCTTCATGCTGGTCACCATGTTGGCAGGCACATCAATACCCCAGCATATTGTTTTGAGTAGGGACTGCCAAAACACCACACACAGAGGGTTGCTCTTCATGGGAGGATTTCAACTGGGATGTCTTGAGAGGTCAGGGTACCAGCTGAAATGCCACAGGACATACCCAGAGCAGAAGTAATTGTAAGGATAAGCCAGTTCAGGACTTGTCACCTCTGAACAGCAAAATAGAAATGAGAATGCAACTCTCCTTTCTCGGAGAAGACTCCAAGGAGTAACCAAACAGCCACCAAACACCTGAGACTCAGCTCAGTTTTCCTCTGACTAGGTCACAAGTGCCTTGGTAGCTTGGGAATTCAGTGTGGCCAATGGCCACAACACAGATCTTCTGAACTTACACTTGCAGGGACTGAGGCCATTTGCACTTTTAAGTGGAGTTTCAATGGGGTAAGTTTAGTCACCCTGAAAACAACAAATACAACTGCAAAATCTGAGCAAGAACAGTCAGTAAGGTCTTGTTTCAGGAATGCCACTGAATAAATTTTATGCTCAGTTAAATGTTACTTCAGTTCTTCCCTGTATCTGGACTGAATACCAAAACCACCAGACTTCAGGGATTATGAGAGGTTGATTTTACTGGGATACAGTATCTCCTTTGTGCAAGCTGCTTTTTTATTTATTACTACATCAATACACTTGAAAAGAAGAGAAGGGCTACACTGGAAAACATTTAAATGCATTCTGATCTCTCTGAACCAGCAGTAACCTGCAGTTGATGCCACAGCTGTAGCATTCTCAAACTGCTCAGACACCCAACTCAAACTAAAAGCATTCAGCACTTTTGAACTCCTGAACAGACCCACTCTTTGTGGTTTGCATATAAACCTGAGAAAAATAATAGTCTTAATGCTGAAAGATGATGCTTTCGGTAATGGAATACACTATTCTGAAGTCAAATAGCTGCTGCAGAATTACAGTTACCTTCATAAGTACACGGAACATTTTAAATCATGAAGATCTGTATTGCATATAGTAGAGAATAAGTAAGTTTGAACAACATGCATGACAAATGTAAAAAGTATTACTTGATGACCTACAGTTTTAAACTGCCCAAGACATTCAAAAGTAATCAGATGCTCACAGTCTCCACCCTCATCTCTTTGCTAAGAGATATTCTCATTACTGGTAAATAAAATTTAAAAACCCTGGTTTTACACAACTGAACTGATGCCAAATCTAGGACATTTTAATATTTGTTTTGCATTTTTTCTCCCGTTTGTGAGTTCTGCTGATTCAGTATTTTTATACTAAAATACAAATATAATTTGCTGATATAAAAGGCATTTTAGCATATTTCCAATGTATAGAGGTTTTAAGTCCAGGTAAAAATAAATCAGCTATAAATTAGTGTATTTCACATACAAAAATTCTCATTATGTTAACATTTCAGTTCATAAACTAGTCACAAACTGCTTAAGAAGAGGCACTTAAAAAATACACACTTGGCCTAAAATAATACCCATAATTTTTTAATTACTAGAAAATTCTACCAGCACTTCTCCTTGTAACATGATTATCAGACCAATATGCACAGTGATCATTGGGTATTATCAGCTGGAAGTAGAAACAGAAAACAGTTTCAATATTTCTTGCTGCTTATTCCCCTTATTTCAAGGAAAGGCACAGCGGTTACCTCAAGACAACATTTGATGCTTTCCTGCAGAATAAGCCCCAGCACCCTCTTGTACTTTTGAAACAGTTTGTTGAACCATTTGTACCACTTGCACATTCCTACGTGGGAAAACCCCCACTCCCATGTGCTGCAGGTGAAGCTGAGAACTGGTGTTAAGCGCTACTCATCAGACACTAACTTTTAGGAACTGTTTCTTTGGTCACATGTTGTTTAATCATGAAACGTGATGGTCCAGAGTGGAGAGTATTTTATTCATCCTGAGCCTTGGCAACCTTTCCACACCTGGCCACATGTGTTGATGCAAAACCCAATCCTATTTGTCCCTAAGCCAATAACATTGTCCCAGCAGTGCTGGCTGTTTCAAGAGGCAGTCAATATCCATGTGAAGCCATGTTAATTATTTCCCTGAATATCCAGGGTATGGAGGGGGTGGGGGATACTGTATCACAGTCTGTGGGGCTGGACTATAATGTGGAGGTAGGTCAGCTGGGTACTCCATTTCATATTCATAACTGTATGGTGGTGGAGACACTGAAATAGGAGGAAAAAGAACACAGAGTTAAAAAACTGTTTTTCAGATGCAGCCTTCAAGTATTTTCTTGCTGATATCCAGACTTGCATGCAACTGATATAAAACCTCCTGGCAATTCATTCATTTTGTTTCATGCTGCCATTTTACAGTCAATTTATATCAATGTGAGTCATTGTTTATTGCCTTTTACTTCACTCCTTAGCTGTGTGCCTATCAACAGGCTGTACCAGTAACAGTGCTTGAATGCCTGTATGGCAGATGGTACCAGGTGAATGTGGTAGAGCTAAACATTTTCAGGGGAGAAAGGCTGAGTTTATCAGATCCATTCCCTTCCACTCCTTCAGCAGCAACAGGGATTTATGTCATGTCAAAATTATGGCAGTCTTGATCTCCACAGACACCTCGAACACCCTCTGGATCTCCAGGTGCCACACCATGGCAAGCACAGCAGCATCACACTTCCCAGGGCAGACATCTTAGCACAGCTTGGGCTGAGGAAGAACAAAGCTTTCACCTTGTTCACACCAATGGGGACATCTGAGGAGAGCCCAGCATTCATAAACTGGATTAGGCATTTAGGAGGCAACAAAAATGTTCAGAAGTAACTGAAAACTTTTTCTCAATTACTTCTAATAACTTTAAAGAAAAAGGATTCGTTCACTGACAAAAAAGACAGTGAATGCTGCAGAATGATAGCACATAAGAACTAAAGGTTCTGTATCAGCATCCAAATAGAGTATTCTCTACAAATTTTAAGGTCCAGAGTCTGCTCATGTCTCCATTTATCTCACCACAGATCCTCTCCTGTCCCCTCCGTATATGTCTCAAGCAGACTGGCAAGAAAACAGTACTAGCAGAGTGGAAACAGAAACCTAGGATGTTTGTGATGGGGGGAAGAGATTCAAATCCCACCGTGCCATGAAAAGCATGCTCTGCTCTCTTCAACACTAAGTTGCTGCTGTGGCTGAGGCAGAAACAAGAGCATCTTCACACTTGCTGTTCCTGTCCAAAACAGGTAATGGCAGGGGCAGTGTTGGCCACAAGCCATGCAACCAAACCAGGCCAGTCATTATTCCAGAAGTGTTCATGACAGCAGGGAACACAGAAAACATTTCCAAGCTTCCCCATCCTCCAAAACCTGCTGCTGCTTCTGAGAGGAAGAACTGCTCAAACTGATGCTTGAACAGAGGCCTTGAGGTGTAGAGTCAAACTGCCTACAGATTGAGAGATAAGGGTGTGTCATTGCAGGAGTAGACTTGGGGAGGAAAAGGTTACAGGCCTGGA
Source organism: Pyrgilauda ruficollis (assembly GCF_017590135.1). Taxonomy (NCBI): domain Eukaryota; kingdom Metazoa; phylum Chordata; class Aves; order Passeriformes; family Passeridae; genus Pyrgilauda; species Pyrgilauda ruficollis. The sequence continues at coordinate 370,842 of NW_024519652.1, forward strand.
GTTTTCATTTTGCTCTTGTTTTTACAGCTTGCAGCAACTATTCATTTTTGAAGTAGCTCTTCAGCAATTCATGGTTGAGAATATTGCCATTTTCTTTCATACTCATCTCTGTACACAAAATAATGTTGAAATTATAAGGATGATTACAGATGCTTTCAATCTAACTGGAACCTAATGCTGTGAGGGAGAAAACAGACATTAGGGCTGGTATAATAAAGGAATAAATAAAAAGTATTGCATAGCTCGTTGATAAGTATATATAATGCACCTGAGGTTTGCTGCAACCTTTGTAACAGGAGGGAATATAAAAGTAGGGATATCTAGGAGTGGGATGACAAGACTTCATGCATGGAACACCTCTGCATTTTATTACAATGAACTCCCAAAGTTATCCCAAGGCAATTGCTCCTGAATTTGTAATTAACAATGTCACTGAATTGCATAAACACCATTATGCTGCATCCCAGGTCTGCTTTTCTCTTTAACAATGCGGCCATCTTCATATGGTAGATGTGGAATCGAGGCAAATGTGCCTTGCAGATCCCAGCTGGCTTGGTGCCACCTCCGTTGGTGCTCCTAGAGTGGTGCAAGTTGACAAGTGTGGTGCAGTGGGTGACTCTACACCAAGCTGGCTCATACAAAGCCGTATGCACCAGCTGACACCCATTTTGGACACAACTGCACTGCCCCAGAGGAACAAGGGGTCCCTACTGTCCCCTGGGATGCTGCAGACCCTGTGACACCTCTTGCTTAGATCCTGTGCCTTCCTGCTGCTGCCTGCACCTAAAAAAAATTACATCAGAACAATTTTAATTCACAGAGAAGCCGGCACTGAGCATGTCCAACACTCGGCTAACTTTGACTGAGGCACAAACAGGTTTCTCAGCACCATGTTCCCGCCTGAGACTGGTGGGGAGGGGGGCGGGTAGAACTGGATGATCTCTAAGGGCCACCCCAACCCAAGGCATTCTATGATTTTATAACCATTGTCCAAATGTGTATTCCAAATTCCAGTTCAGGCATGATGCCAGATGGATGCAGAGATCGAGCACAGCATCCTAGCCAGCAGTCCCTCCTGGGACATGCAGTACAGAACACCCTGCAGAGATGCCCATGTGCTTTTGTAGAAGTCACCTGGGATCCTGCAGCACCAAGCAGTGCTTGTGAACTCTGAGCAAAAACCAGTCAGCTCAGGTTCACAGAATCACAGAATCACAGAATTTCTAGGTTGGAAGGGACCTTTAAGATCATCGAGTCCAACCCATGTTCTTTGCATTAGGCTCCACATCACCACTCAAAGCCTTTGCACTATGATCCACAGACATCATTGTCCAGGTTTTCCCCCTTCTGTGATATGCCTGGCCTCCATTATACTGGACAATGTTCAGCTGCACATGAACAAATACAAAAACCAGAACACTAAAGAAGAACAACTGATCTATTGCCAAAGAGCCTCTGGCACAGGGAGATAGTTATCCCTGTAAAATGCAGCACTGCCCTAAGCAAGGACTTGACACACTCCTGCAGGCACCATGAGCCACCATCTGTGAAGTGTGTCACCTGGCCAGATCTCCTTAGCCCACTTAGCAGCTGAATAAACACTCCCAGACAGAACTGTGCTGCCAGACATTGCATACTGAGCTGTCCTGCCTTTCTCAGCAGGAGCTGTGCTGTTCCCCTCCAGACTGAGAAGAGCCTCCTGCTGTAGTCACATTCCCCATTTACTTTGTGTCAGAGACTGAAATAGTTCATGCCTCAAACATTGATATAAAAGATTTTTGCCCATTATAACAAAAACTGTATAAAGAAGCTATAGACAAAGAAGCCTCCCTGAAGATACCTGACTGGAACTTTAGACTGTAAGTTAAACCACCTAGATAAGATGCTATTATTCAATCATCTCAGGCCTAGGGAAAAACAAACAAGGCTGAGGGAATGTATCCACAAAAAAGCCAAACCCAGCAAAGATTCTTGCCCCTCAAAATGAGGAGGGGCAGGAGGTTTCAGGTGTAACCTCTGGTCAGAAGCAGTGAACACCCATCCTCCCCCACACAGACTGGCCCAGCTGTGGAACCCCCAACCCCACAGGCCACATCCATGGGACATTCCCCCAACAAAGTGCCCCCCAGAGTCATTCCTGAAGCCTTGCACCACAGGACTGCACGTGATGCAATGAATCCAGAGTCTGTTGTAAGAGACAATAGCAAACTCACCCTGCCCCAGGGAGGTGCCTGGGTTTTCCTACCTAGCCTGAGCCATATTAGGCCATCGTATTCTATACTTTTCAGGGGAACCATCACCACCAAGAAGACCAGCTGGAGAGGATCAATAGAACATCGTTGGGATCCACAGAGTGATGATATTTTCCTTATTCCGTCTCTGTCACCTACCTTTCTGTCTCCCCACCTATTTTCCATTTCTTTCCCTCTCTCTCTCTCTCTCTCTCATGTCAAACAAAACCCATACTACTGTCACTGGCATATGGTCTCGTTTGCATCTTAATTTGGGCGGAGGCATTTCTGAGAAATTTAATAATCAGATCATGAGTGTGGAGCTGTAACTACCCAAGGATAACACTCCTGCCATGACCACAGGCACTCTTGCAAGGCTGTCACTTTGCTTCCTCACCTGGGTACGTGTTGATGGTGTTGATGTGTGTTGTTCGGATGACGCCTACTCGAGTCTCACGGTTGCTCTTCATGCACATGCAGACACAGATGGCAATCCCAGCAATCACTCCCATTATAAATACTATGCCGAAAACAATTCCAGCTATTGCTGTGCCTCTGCAAGGGGAATGGAAACATGCAGTCAGACTCAGACAAATAACGTTTACAAAACAAAATTATTTTCTCAAGAGCAGCCTCTATGTGAGAAAAAATGCATATTAATTACTGAAAATGCCTCAAATTTTGGTCCACCAAGGCATGTGATTAGAAAAAAATGAAAGACATATGAAAAGAAAATGGGAAATTCTTTCCAAGTCACCTTTGCAATTGTGCCAGATCACTCTGCTGATTTACCATATACGAAACCCTCCTGTTCCTAGGGCCATCTAAATTTATTTACTTTTAAACAGTATGAGGAATAATTCCTTCCTTTTCCCCTCATCACATAAGATCTCTTTTTTTCTGAAAGGCATTGGTATGATTTTCTTTTGAAAAGAAAGCCTAAGTTATCCCCAGCAATATATTTCAGAAGCATCCATATGCATGATATACTTTCACAGAATATTGTCATTGTTTTATTCTAGGTCCTTCTGCTGTGCTTCTGAGCCCACAGATTAAGGACAGCATCCTCTTCCCAAGGATAAGCAGCACAAAGCAAAGCAACACCCACCCTTTCACACATCTGCTGCTTCAGCCAGCACACATATTTGATGCTTAAACAATTTCTTTTAAAATGATCCAGAGGAAAGAATCTAACTCACCTCCCAAAATAATGAATCAGAATTTCCTCGAAATTTTAATATAGAGAAAGGAAAGAAAGCCTTATTGCATTCACACATTGGTGAAAAACCTTGAAAAACCTCAAGAAAACCCTCACAAGAGACACTGAAGAGCTTCCAATAATACTGAGAGCAAAATCAGCTTTTTGATGAACCCTACTTCACACAGGTTAGTCGTCAGCTACAGGCAGTTAAGCATGTTATAGCAAAGATGAGTCAAAAAACTCAGCAAGAGTCAGGATGGACTCAATACTTGAAAACGAGACCTTCTATTTGGGAACCTAAATATGAATTTAAGAGCTTATGTTTAGGCCCCAGCTATTCAGGAACTTGGCCATGATTTGCAGTACAATCACTTAATTGTACAGCATAAGTAAACACAGAACATATGGTGTTGTAATAAATACACTGCCAGAGCGAAATTGTTTTCTGCTGTTCTGCAGCAATGAATGAAGAGTGTGCAGGGAGAACAAATCTGTTAGTGTTTTGCAGAATATATGAAGACCTAATTAACAAAAGCCTAACTTATGACAGCAAACACCTGGCTGTAAAACCAGTAGCTCAAAATGCCGATGAGGTCAAGTGCTTTGTATTAACCACCTTGACTAACTGAGAAACACAACCACCGTAACTGGCATCTAAGATAAAAAGAAGTCTTTTGCTTTCAAAGATGCTCTTGGAAGATGTGACCAACATTATCACTACCTTGAGAGAAACTGTCATAGGAGACAATAGTTTGATTCAGAAGATGCTTTAAAACTTTACTGTCTTCATTTGAGAAGGTTCTCTAATAATATCACAATTAAAAAACTATGGTACCCCTTTTACAAACAAGTGATTCGGTACTGCTTTTGCTACATTCACTTAGTGGATGAAGCACTGTGAGCACTGCATCAGAGTTGCAGGGAACTCCCTTATGCAGAAATAATCCCTCTCCCAGCTGGATTCTCAGCAGCAGAACCAGTCACTGCTGACCCTCCAGTCCTGCATTGCTTTGTTCATGGTCCACTGCTGCCTAGCTCCCGCATCCCTCATACACTCTTCCTGGCTGATCTGCTCATACCCCAGAAACCACAACAGTTTCTTGTGCTTCCAACCAGCTGCACCCTGAGGAAAACTCAACCTCCATCCTAGAAGCACGTAACACACAGCACACATAACCTTCGCAGTGCTAAATTAAAATTCCTGTATTAATAAAGCCCATTGTATAACACAGTTTAAATAGTTTGCCTCGACTGTCTTCGAAGGCAAAGGCATCCCATTTACTCCAGAAGTGTTCAGCCAGATTCCATATTCCGTTTGTGCTGAGATGTGGGTTGCACACTTCATTGGCAAGACACAGCTGTAGAAAGTCCCTCTGCATGTGCCTCCACCTGAAACTCAAAAAGGGCTGAAGTCCACTGTTGGAAAAGGCCTCTGAGCCTAAGCACAACTATACTGATGGAGAGGACTTAAGGAGATTTACTCTTTCAAATGTATATAACAGAATACATGTAACTCCATACCACTAGCTAATGGTGAGTCAGAACGTAAACTCACTCTGGCTCAGAGACCACCCCTTAAAGCTCCTCACAATGGCCCCAGTGAAACCAGGAGCAGATTGCCTCCATTTATGAGGCTGCATCTCCTCAGCATTGATCCTGGCAGGACAATGGTCATGTAGCAGCTTATCTGGGCACACAGCACAAAAAGAAATGTTTGTTCGTTTTGTGGAAAGCCTATGACTAGAATATATCTATTGGAAAATCCCAACTTTACAGAGACAGGGCAACTGAGAGGCATTTTAAAAGAATTTATTCCAATATCAGTCTTGTTGAAGGGTGAGATATAAGAGATGTAAAACTCAACGCCATTCTATCAGAAACTAAACAATTTCCTGGCTGCAACACCTTATAAATAATTTTCAGCCTATTATCTTTTGCCACACAATGCTGCTAATACTTCTAACACCAATCACCTATTATTTACCCCATGTGGTCTTGCTACAATGCATCTTTCACAGTTCTAATTCTCCAAAATATCAGGTCTTTTTGCAAGGCCATTGTTTGAAACTTGTTTCTAGTTCAATCTCTCTCTCAACAATGTCATCTCTATTCCACAGCCTTTCTAAGCCAGCACACCTTATCTCAGAGTTTGCATACAAATGTACACGACTGTGTCAGCTTTCAGTCAGGTTTTGAGAATCCTTTACAAATCTATTTCTTACATCTCCCCCTCTTTCCTGAACTGTAAAAACTTCTTTGATGGTCTTATTCATCATTTGCTGCACACACTGAAGTACACAAGGCACTATTACTAATATTGATACCATAACAATCAATACATTTAAACCTATTTTGCAAAGTTGCATCCTTCAAACAAATTGTCTAACCAGGATCCATCATCTGTTTTAATTTGATTGGCCAAATCTTTCAGCTTTTGAAGCTGTTTATGGATGGATTCTGAATCAGATGGATTCTGGTCAGACAACACAATCCTTCAAATTCTTCACAACCATGTCCCTGTGCCAGTAAGAGAAAATCGATGGTGGCTCCATTCTGTAAGGTTGCATGTCTGACAGCACTAACATCTGTCATCATATCACTTTGGGAGTGATACAGTGGAAGTAGTATTGATTTCTTTGCTCAACCAACACCCCAATCGGTCCAATTGTTTCAATACTACAGCTGAGGCAAGTTGAGGTAAAAACCTGATGCAACTTGTTTTGCAGGGCTCCAGGGTTTAAAATTGCTATTACAGTTTTCTTCATAATGATAGGCAGATTTCATCCTCTACGTTTTTCTTGATGGCTTTTTTAACACTAGGTGCTATCACAGTGAGATGTCCGATGCTATATGGGCCACCTTTAATTTTTGAGGGAATGCCCTGCCAGGCTCTATCTCCACAAATGAGCCAATACCCTTTTGGCAATTTCCATGGGAATTTGTCAATAAAACAGTCTTACCCTTAGGGGGCACAGGAGTGGTACAATTGCACCAAAAACTTGAGTTTCTGCACACAGGATGATGGGGAGTAACATTTAATTGTGAATCTCCCTGATACTGAAACTCAGCACAAAATTCCATTGCCAAAGAACCAAGAATTTCCAATTCTTGAGGTTCAAAGGGTTTTTTAAGAAGATCAGGGGCCCAATTTGTCTCACTGGCAACTGCATGTTAATAGTTGTCGTGGTTAGGCATAGGCCACTCCTTGGCTGGCAGTGGCACACTGACCAAACAGCTCACAAAGGGTTTGTCTGGGCTTGAATAGGTCAAACATATGGTGTCTGAGCCTGCTGACTTGGCTAAAGCAACCCAAACATTTGTTTTTGGTTTACCTACAGGCATATATGCACTGCAAAAGCAAGCAAGCAAAACTATCAAGGATCAATGTATTGCTTGATCTAACTCTGTGTTTTTGTTCAGCTGCTCTTGGCAAAAGACTTGTCGGTGTCTTAATTTTCTTGTAAATACTTTGGTACATTCGGCTTTTGTGTCTTCCCAAATTTGTCCAGGGACTGGACAACTATAAGGTACTAAATTGTCTTGTTTACACTCACTTTTGCAAATTTGGATATCTTTGGTTTCTTTTTAACACAATGGACACCATGCTTTTGCCAAAAGAGTTCTATGATACCAATGATTTTTTGAGTTCTAACATTGATGTAAAACCCAAGATTCACGGTTTTTGCCGGTTGGGAAGAGGACATCAGGCATGAGCCGTAATCTCTGTGTGGCTCATATCTGCATACTCGTTTCCCTGCTTGCAGAATTGTCAGTGTGCTCTTGTGTGTGATATGGCTTCATGTTCTTTGCTGGAATCCACTTACGTCCTGCACCTGTGGAAACACAAGCAAACCCTTTGCCCCAGGTTATTAAGTGAAACGGACCTTCAGTTTGTCCTGTCTCAGGGGTTCTAATTAAAACTGGAGGATTTTCTTTCAGTTTGGCCTTTTTTTGTGTTATTTCAAAAATGTATAAAAATTGGTGGATTGGGTTCTACAAATGAGCTATTTAAAAAATTAAAAACATATAAAGCTTCACTCAACCTCATCTGAGGGGTGGTTTGGCCCATTTCCCCCTTTTGGTGGTCTGAAATGTGTTTTAGAGTGTGATGTGTCATTTCAATAATTGCTTGACTTGTGGGAGAGTAGGGAATTCCAAAAGTGTGATGAACACCCCCATCCATTAAAAATGTGGCAAATTTTTAGCTGTGTATGTGGGCCATTGTCTGGTTTTATTTCTTGGGGCATGCCTAATGAAGCAAAAGCTTGTAGAACATGTTGACAAGCATGATTAGCTGTTTCTCCTGAGTGGACAGAGGCAAAAACTGCACCTGAAAAAGTGTCTACTGACAAATGAATATTGTTTAATTTCCCAAAAGATGGGTATTTGATGACCTGTTTGCCATAGTTGCAGGCTTTGTAACCCTCATGGGTCAACAGCTGTAGAAACAGGAGGTTGTACAAGCTGACAAACAGGGCAAGCACCAATAATGGCTTTTGCTTGACCCTTGGAGATGCAAAACATTCACCCAAGTCCTTGTGCATTTTGATGGAAAAAGGCATGACTCAGTTTTGCTTGTTCAAAAATGTTTGGCAAAGTGTTTGAAACAACCATCATCAGTTTGTCTGTTCTTGCATTTGCTTCTGTCATGAATCCTGGAAGCAAGGAATGAGCGGTGATATGAGAGACAAAATATTGGTTAGTTCCGTATTACAAAACTGTATAAAGACACAAAAGCCAACAATATAGGGTATCATTTGTAACAACCTTTAAAAGTGATCCTTCCATTCTTTTAACAATATTAGCAACATAAGATGAACCTGTAATTAAATTAAAAAGGATCAGAAAAGACCTGAAATGCCCTAACTACTGCAGCCAATTCAACAATCTGAGGAGAGCCTTCTACTGTTTGAACATCTGACTCCCATGTTTGCTTGTTTGATTTTGCCATACTATTACTGAGTTGTGTGTTTTAGCTGATACATCAGTGAAGAGTTATAGCACTTAAAGGCTCTTCACTTAGCATGGGTTTTTCTCTAAAACTTAATTTTACTTGCAACAATTTGTGGCATGGGTAATGAATAGAACAAACACCTGAATAATTTAACAATGTAATTTGTAAGTCTTCTGAATTTTGAAAAGCCCAATCAAGGTAATTGCTTTTCACAGGTAAATAAATAATTACAAAATCTTGGCCTGCCATAGTTAGCAATCTTGTTCTGGCTCCAATTATGATTTGAGCTGTCATCTCCATGGTTGTAAAAATTGTTTTTGGAGACCTATAAGGAAGAAAAACCCACTCTATGGTTAATAAAGGATCTTTTTCAGAAGTGTCTCACTAAAATATGAGACCATGAAGTTGCATTTTTTCTCCTAACTGCAAGAAAAAAGGGCTCTTACAGAGCACAAGGGTGTGTTTGTCTTTTTTTTTGAAAGCTTCAGTGACTTTTTCAAGGGCTTTTTGAGCTTCAGGTGTTAAAGTTCTAGGAGATCCGATGTCACAGTCTCCTCAAAATAAGTTAAAAAGTGGGGCAAGTTCATCATAGTGATTCCCAAAACAAGTCTGATCCAATTAATTTCTCCTACAAGCTGTTGTAAATTTTGCAAGGTTTTGACACTGGTTCAGAGCTATATTTTCTGGCTTGATTACTTGTTCTGTCATCCTCCATCCTAAATATTTCCAGGGTGGGATTTCTAGTATTTTTGATGCAAAAATTTCCAATTCAGCATTTTGAACTTCAGTGATGACGCTGTTTCAAGTCTGTTCCGTTTTTTTTTTAAATTGGAACTGCAATGAGTAAATCATCCATGTAATGTAAAATCCTTGACAGTGGGTGTTTTTGTCAGGCCGGAAACAAAGCTTGTGCCACAGAATATTGTTGGAGAATTTTTCATCCCTTATGGTAAAACTGTCCAGTGACATCATTGCAGTGGTTCTCCTCTATTGATGGCTGGAACTGAAAAGGCAAATCAAGGAGCATCTTCTGGATGGAGTAGAATGTTGAAAAAACAGTATTTTAAGTCGATGACATCATCTTGATATCATTGAAAGAGAAGGAAGTCCAGGTTGCAGGGGTCCCATGTCTTCTATCACTTTGTTGATCTTTCTCAAGTTGTGGAGTAATCTCCAGGAATCAGAAGTTTTCTTGTGAATGACAAACACTGGGCAATCCATTGTGGGCTTGATGTGACCTTTTTATAATTGTTCATATACTGTTTTTTTGAGGGCATTTAGTTTTTTCTCTGCTAGAGGCCACTAACTTACCCAAACAGGGATGTCAGTTTTCCAAAACTTCAGAGTGGCAGCTGGCTCCCATCAAAAACTCACCTCTATTTTGTTCCCCACTGGGACACTACAATTCTCTCCCATACTGTGATGGGTCTATGCACCATGAAGGGACAGATGATTGCTGTCTTCCCTTCAGGACCTGTAACAGTAATCATGAATTCTCTTTGCAGACACAGTGTGACTCCTGAAATTCCTGTGAGAGCACCCATGGGTGCCAAGAGATTCCAACTGCTAGGCCAAAACACATGAGAAATTACAGTGACATCTGTGCCAGTGTCCATCATGCCTGTAATGTAAAGTGTTTTACCACGATGTGCTAGACCGCAAGTCAGCTGTGGCCATTCACTGCTTACACTTTCTACCCAAAGGACATCAGGAGCCGGGCTAAAGCTCTCAAGCAGCATTTCTCGGTATACAGCTCGCTTAGTTAAAAGCAGAGTCTCTCAATATATGTCTTGCTTAGCTATAGTCATTGGCAATGCAATAGCAATAGCTATTAGTGTTTTTGGTTGAATTACCACTGGAGCACTATAAGCAAGAGCTAAAACCATCAGCTCCTCATTACAATTTACTGAAACAACAGCTGGAAAAACTGAAAATCCAAGAATTATATTCCTGCCTCTGCCTATAATTAAAAAGTCTTGTCTCTGTTGTGAAGTACCAGTAATTCCTGTGGGTATAAATTCATAGCAAAAGTATTTTAAAACATATAATTTAGAATTTGCCAGCTCACACTGTGCCCCTGGGGGTAGTAAGTCGGGATTGCTTGGGAGATGACTGGTGATTTCACAAATTGCATCTGTTTTGGGTTGCCTAAGTTTTCTTGTGATTGAGCTGCCATTATTTGTTTCAATCATGTGGTGGTGCTGCGCACTGTTCTTGAATTTTCCCGACAGAGGCTTCCCGTCTATGTCAAATTTGGAGTGACAGCGGTTTGCATAATGCCTCCCTTTTCTGCACCAAGGGCAAGTATTAGGTAATTTTGCATTTTTCACTGCCTCATAACAGTTGTTTTTCAAAAGGCTTTTCCACAGTTAAAACACAGCCCTTTAATGGGCTCCAGCTGTCAAGCAGTGAGGGTTTTCTCAACAGTTTTTGTCTGAGCCTCAATGGCTCTTACATCTCCCAGTGAATCTTGGGATTGCAGAAGTTGTTCCTCCAGTGCACTAGCTTGTATGGCTGCAATGTGCTGTGGACTGTGCAGCTTGCTGAAAGCAGTGGGCATTTGTGGCACTGCTGGTGGCTGGTTTGGTACAGTTAAATTGATCTGTCTGCATTCAGGATTCAATGGGAGTGGCTGAGGTCCCCTGTTTGAGTTTGAATCCATCCTATAATTATCATACCCAGGGACTTGTTTACTTCTATTCTTTAATGAGCTAGGCTGTTTGAGTTGGTGTCTCTTATGGGTAATTTATCTGTGCAGCTAGAGACCAGCTGTAGCTGTTTCAGTTACTAAGCTCTCATCATAGTTTGGTCAGACAAAACAATCCTTCCAGGCCTGAGAACCAAGGTTATCATCACAGCCTCAGGCCTGTAAAGTATAGACAAAAGTAAATTGGGGAGAACAAACTGGAGGAATGTGACTTAATGACCTGAAGTTGTAATTGGACAATTAACCCCTGATATGAAAACAGACCAAACTTATATCTGCCTGAAAATCTCGTGACTGTTGTCCATCTTGGGTGTAGGCTGTGGGAATCCTTAAAATTAGAGGAGAAATTGTATTTTAAGGCTTATAAGCAGGTATTCTAAATAAGCAAGAATTGTTTCAACCAAAGGTATGTGTGCTTATAGTGGTTGGATAAATCTACTGTCAGTATGCTTTCACTTTGTACGATTGGTTAAAAAACTTTTAAAGTGAGTTGTAACACTGAGTTCTTTGGCTGCTGCTGAGGACAAGCTGCTGGCATCCTTGCATTTCCTAACCAAGTAATGAGACTGATGCTGGGAAATAAACAGCTTGAGGTGCGTTCCACAGCAGTCCTGTCTCATTCATGAATTTATATATAAACCTGTGGTGGGCTCTGCAAGGATCCTGCACTGGAAAAACATCCAAGGAGTATAAACAAATTGGAGGCTTTAGCTCCTCTTGCACCTTCTGGAAAGGCCAGCAATGCTCCTGTTCATTTTAATGGAATGTTGTGTGGAGACCACCATGGTCAGGGAGGGAGCACTTGCTGAAGTAGTGTCAGGGCTGTTTCCAGTTCCTTGGTGGCAACACCTGCACGTGGAAAACAGCTTTGATTGCAAGGAGCCAAGCCATTTCCAATTCTACAAAGCTAAACACACATGGCATGCACTGATCTTTGCAGGAACTGGAATTCATGGTCCTTTCCTAACTCTTAGCATTGCTTCAGTTGGACTCTTTAATTGACATTAATGAGTGATAAATCACTCCTGAAGCAGAAGCTTATTGACTTTTCTTTTTTTTTTTTTTTTTTAAGTTATTGGAGAATGAGGGAAGATAGAGGAGATAATTTTGCTGTTTAATGCAACAAATAAAATTGTAACCAAAAATTCTTTTCACAACAACAAAGTGAAAATAAAATTGAATAAAACAAAGTAATAAAATATCTGAACATGAACAAATAACACTACCTTTAAAAAAACACCACCAGAAAAAATGCCTTTTGACCTTTTCATAAATCTGATTCTGAGAATATAAACTTTTCCTCAAAAATGCATTAATTAAATGCATTTATTAAATTTCAACTCACATTAGATTATTTTACTCTTTTAGAATTCCATGTGTTAGACAAATGAAAAATATTTAGGGGGTTTTTTTGACATTGAATAATCTGGAGTGGTTCTTGGATGATCTGGCAGAAAAAGTCTGACTTAGGACACTAAAAACCTAACATCATAAATTATTTTATTCTATTTTAAAATCATAAAATATGTGCATTGGTTGAGCAACCATGCAATAGCTTTTTCAAACTGCAGTGCTAGCTAGAAATGTATATTTTGAGTCTAAATAAATCTATCTGAGCTTTGAATTACCCAGCAAAGGGATTTTTCCCTCATATCTTCATATGAAAATAATAAGACGCTGAGAGTTTAATTTTAGAAATTCTAAAGCAGATTAAATGAAAAAAATGCTTTTCATCTTTTCTTTTTCTAATGTACTTTAATACTCAAATCGTACCACTGTGAAAGCAATAAAAGAGCCTCTTGAGCATTCTCTTCTTTCTGTCAGATTTACAGCACAAATTATATTTTTCTTTCCCACTCTCTCTTCCCAGGTGCTGTGTCAGAGCTTATAAGGGGCACAAAGACCCACTGAGACTAAGCCAGAGGACATTCTGATTCTAAATCACCATTTGCAAAAACCTACAATGAACTTGAAAGTATTAACATAAGTCTTTGCAGGATTCAAACCTTATTATGAAACATAAGCAAATTATGGTTTTAGTGTATTACGGTTTTAGTGGAATATCCTCATTAAGCATGCATGAAATGCCATTTACAAATGGAAAAAGTGTTAAGTGCTTGGGTATATGAATAATTTTATGCTTCTGGAGAAGAGGACTATGAGTCAGAAAACTAAAAAACCCTGAAAATTAAACTATAGTTAGAGAAACATGCTGTGGCTCTTACAGGTTCCATAAAATTATGAAAGTTGCTTTATCTGAATGCAGCTGTGCTGAGGGTGCAGAAGTCACCACACTGTACAGACGTGCACACACACATTAAGTAATGTTGAGCTAGGCTTGACCTCCTCCACCTTAGCTGATCACTGGGGCCTGGAGAAGAGCCAGTTCCTGATGAGTCAGCAATAACTTCCCTGGCAAATGCATGACATCCTGGCTCATCCACCTGCACGGCCCAGGTGCAGGATAGAGAACCCCACACTGTGGGGTAACACAAACAGAGGATCCAGTCCCTTCCTCTCCTTTCCCAGGAGATGAGACACTCCTTACTCCTGTAGAGCTGTACAGAAGAGACACCCCCTGCACCCTGGTTCTTCCTTCTCAGTTTTGGTGACATGTTACCTTGCTTTTTATGCTAATGAGATAAAGCAAAAAAGAAACATTTTGCTCCCTCCTTGTTGGAGCACAAGGAAGCCGGGCAGAAGGCTCTTCCATGCTGTCATTATCACTTCTGACAGTAGTTAAACACAACAGGAACACCAAAGTGCAACCAACCTTCAGCTGTCCTTTGCCATCCTGTGTGCTCTAGTAAGTCCATGCACTTTACCAGAGCTGGTGTTTCTCAAGGGAAGAAACAATAGGATCCACAAGCCAGAAGACCTATCCTAGAAAATATCTCTGGTAGCAAAACCAGATGGAGTGACAATCTGAGCTATTTTGACAGAATAATCTATAAATACAACATTTTGTGAAGTTTCCCTTGAGGTAAATCCTGCTGTTATGTCACAACCTGTTACTAATCTAAACTTGGCACCATTTTGCAACAGCATGGAGGAAGTGACTGAATGCTGTTACATGGCTTGCAAAATATTCAAAACATCAAAAGCATCCACAACCACTAAACAACATATTAATACCATTTTCATTAAGATATATGCTCAGGATGTCCAAATTTTTTCCCACAAGGATCACAGTCCATTACAGTCACTTCAGAAAAATGTGCAACTGTTGGAAAGAGCAGACAGGTTAGTCAACAGCACATTCAAGTAACACAAAGAAATGTTTACCCAGAAAAGCAGGCAGTTCTTTTCCTTCTATGTATGTGCAAACCACATACCCCACTGACTAAACGAGAGTTATACTTTTGAATCAAGAAATATACTTAAATGTACACAGATAACTAATACAGTGAATGGGAATCACAGATTGTGATGAACTGGAAGGGATCCATCAGGATCATCAAGTCCAACTCCTGGCCCTGCACAGGACACCCCAAGAATCATGTGTGGTACATACAATGGATGTATACTCTGCCATATAGCAGCTCCCCAAAACAAACCCAGTCCACAATCCATCACTTAGAGAAGGGAAGAAAAAAGTTATTTCACAATTTCATATCAGAATGAAGGGTGAATTTAAAAAATATTACAAGAATTAGCAGACTTGCAGAAAAAGCTTGTGAAAAGAAAGATTCTCGATGATCAGAAAAATATGGCTCTGGAAGAGCTTTCCAGTAGATGTAGCAGGGGTGAGCTACTAAGAACTGTGAACCTTGAGCTTGGCACATTTATGGGCTGCTTGTGATAGTGGGAGCCTAGCTGCACTGACCTACCAGTACAACACAAGCAACAGCTCTGAATTCAGAGCTAAGCTGCAGTAGGTATGAAAAAAAAATACACTGACATCAAAAGGACTCGCCTCTCTGAGTCAGTGCTAAGTCACCAAAGCTTGGGGAAAGCTCTGGGTGCGGGGAAAGGAAACAAAGAGCTCCTAGTAAGAAAAGAAAGGGCTGTGCAGTCAAGGCAGGAGAGATGTTAACAAGATTTCTAAAATGTAACAAGTAGCAGAAGCATAGTAGTTTTGCAGAAAAAAATTGTGATACAAGTGCTTGTTTTAGGGAAAAAAAGCTGATGTTGCTCTTAGGGACCAACATCATATATTATTGATATATTACTGGTTAGCTGTTATCGGAACATTTATACTATTGGCTATTTAGTCTCATGCTATTCTAGCCTGATAGTAAAAATATTATAAAAGCTATGTATACTTTTAATAAAGTCTCCTGACACACCACATCTGGGGACTGTGCCTCATATATTGCATCTAGGCTCACAGACTGAGAGAGGGATTAGCAGCCTCCATTCCAAACTTCTCTAAATTTAATTTTTCTTTTTTTTTTTAAAGCAACTTCATTAATCAGCTAGTCCCATAGAAAACACAGGAACACTCTTGTCTTAAGCAAATATTTACTCCAGTACAGATATTTTTGTCCCATCAGGATCAATGGAGATGAGATAGTACCCTTAGACTGGTCTCGTGGCATTCTTGGTGGTATCAGAAGCATGTCACACATCAGGCAGTCTGAACTGCCAACTCAATGAGATTAATCGGACTGTGCAGCAAATTTTCTGAGGTACGAAGTAGAATTGCGCTTTCCCACTCTGGGGAAGGCAAGTGGTAAATGAAAGAATAGAGTGATGGGAAGCAAAAAGGCAAATGGTACAATAAGTACACAAATGGAACAATAACTACAAAGTAAAAAAGGGGACTCTAAGAGCAAGTACATTGAAGAACCAAAGAGGCTAATATAAGAAAGAATTAATTGGTCCTCTCTGTGCTGCTGAAGATTTCTCCTTGTGCTTCTCAAACTTCAAAGGCTAGTCAAACTAGAAAGCCAAGCTGAATGCAAATGTCCTGATTCAACAAAACACTTCATCACTAAGAGTGGAACATGTTTAAATGTGGCATGGGCTCTCCAGTACTATCTTGGGGTGCTTTTCTATTCCCTTATCATCTGCAATTTGCCCAAAAAAGGTTGCTGTAGCTTTAAGGTTGGTCCAGGTGAAGAAGGGAGCCTTAGGGCTCTTGCACAGGCTTTTTCAAAGCCTCGCTCCCCAGGTGTCTCTGGTGCAGTGAGGACAGTGGTTACTTTAGTGCTTAGCTAGCTTAGGCAAGAAGCTGGGTTTTTCTTCCTTTCCCTGGCCTTGGAGACTATGGCAGCAATCCTTCCATGGCCTCTGTTTTTTTCCCTGAACTGTTCGGTCTGATTTGGTCCAAGGCCAGAGGGAACTATCAACTGCACCTTTGTTTTGATTTTCTTCTTATATATGTTATCACAGAGGCATTACCAACCTCTCTAACTGGCCCAGTTTTGGTCAGTGTCATGTCCATCTTCAGAGCCATCAGCGGTTGGATCTGCTGGACATGGTGGAAGTATTCAATACCTCCTCACAGAAGCCAACTCTGTGGCCATTCCACTACCAAAACCAGGCCATGCAAAACCAATATAAGAGGAAACACTCATTCTAGAGTGATTTTCTCCTAAACTTGACTCTAAACTGAGACAAGAACTTAAGGGGGTCAAGGAAAGCAGGAAAAGAAAAATAAGTAGTGTATGTTCAACTTGGCAGAAGCAGCAGAACACCCTGAGTCTGGTATGTGACATAAGCTGAAACAGAAGGAGCTGGGGAGAGAGGCAAGAATTAACAGGATTTTGGGAACCAACACTCTAGATGACACAATCAGGTCTAATCCTGATGTCAAGCTAATAAGGCTCACTGATGTCTCTATAGCAATCAGTGAGCTATAGATAGCAATCAGAGTTTTATGAGCAGTGGTGCCCCATCTCTTGATTGTGCCTCATTTTTCAAGCAATAGCCTCAATGTTTCTCATCCTTTATATGTATAGTTGTTCTGGTTTAGGGGAAATATGGCGGAAAACCTCTAAAGGGGTGTCCTCTAGAAAGCAGATTCAAGCAGCCCCTCCCCCAACTGGTTCAGGAAAAAGATTTCCTTGGAGAAAAGTGGAAAAAACTGTTTATTTAACAGGCAAAGCATTCACTGGCACAAAAAAAAATTAACAACATTAAACAGTAAAGCCTCTTGCTGCTCCAAAAGAGATGACAAACTCAGAAAGCCCTCTTTCTGGGCTGTAGCTCAGCTCACTCAGTCTCATCCCTCTGGCACTGGAAATGCTGCAGCCCAGGCCTGGCCCACAGGTGCGAGCTGACAGTGCTGTTCTGGGTTTTAATGTCACGATCTGCTAGTGCGGGTTGTGATGGTTCATTAACTGATCTCAGAGTGCAAAAACAACACTAAGGGGATTTCAGTATTAATCAAAACAAATGCACCTTTTATTGAGTGCCCACAGCAAATGTGATAGAAGGATTAGAAAGGAGATAAAGGATAGAGAAAGAGAGAGAAAGAGGGGGGGGGATATCGCTACCAAAGGAGAGACTAAATCCTCGTGGTCTGACCAATAGATCCATCTTGTCACGTCAGGGAGAATTTGAAAGTCTTTGGTTAACTCAGGGGTCTATTTTAGTCCTCTGTCGGGAGGGGAACAGGTACAGGACAGTGGAGAATAAGTCCATTGAGAAAAAGAATGGACAGTCCAGTTCTGAAACAGCACAAACCAGTCCTAGCAATGAGCGGGACCCATTGTTTTCAAGATTGGTTTCTGTGGGAAAACAGTCTTGATCCAGCGACCACACCTGCAGGCAACACTTGGCAGACATCCCGCTTCAGCCAGGCCAGTGCCCGTGTTAGAATTTTAAGGCTCTCAGTCTCAGTCCTTGGTGGGGGCTTCAATCTCCCTCCTTGACGATGGTTGTAAAGCAGATGAGGGAAACTTTGGACCATCTCATACATGGGTGTTCAGTGCAGAGCAGGTTTAAACAGTTCCAAGGAAAAGAAAAACCACAGTGCAGGGAACTTCTCTGCCTCAGCTAGCTAAAAGCTAACTAAAAGCAAAGGAGAGCTCTCTCTTGCTGTCTGTGTTGCAGACATCACAGTCCAGGAGAAGGATGCGAGGGAGCAAGTGCAGTTTTTGATAAACTGTGTTTCTTCTCTCCCCCACTTGGCTCTCAGAACCATGCAAAACTTATTTCTGGGCTAAACAGAAAAAAGTGCAAAATTCATTTCTGGGCAGACAACTGGGGATGCGAGCATCATAAAGTCACCCTAGGACAATAGTGAACATTCCAAACAGACTGAAAATTTGGGACAGGCACACTTTAGGAATAGGACAGCAATGTGGGGGTGATAGCAGTCACTTCCAGACACCTGACAGAAGAGCATACAGAATGCCATGGTGTTGTCACCTGGCACACACATATTCCCACCACAGAATGAGATCCCATTATGGGAAGCCACATATAAATATATGTGACAAAGACACATCCAGGCAGAGACTGAAAAAAGACTGATGGAGAATAGGAACACCAGCTGAGTAAGGTGTCAGCTGTATTAATGAGCAAATAAGTCACTTGCATTATGAGGAATTATAATCATTGCACAAGAGCAAAGTACTACGAGGAACACTAAAAAATTTTAAGACTTCAAAAGAATGGAGGAAAGCAAAACATTATTCTGTATAATGAAGAAACTAGAGAAAACAGGGAAAACTATGAAGGTGTTTCATCAGTTCGATTTTTAAACTTCTTGGACAATTGGATCCAATGGACAACCTACACTTTGAGTGGCTTTCTTTGCAGTTTTGCTATTACATACTTCAGCTATATTTGTCTGTCTGAACAAAAACCCCATGATTTATCAGTCATGGAAAGGCATTTTTACCTGTTTCCAATGGCACCCTCTTGTCTACAGCACTGAACAGAAGGTAAAGTCGATACGAAAACCCACAGAGAAAGAGAATACAATGACTGGTGTAGATGGATTAATGGAGTAATTTAATGGATGCATTTCTTAAAGGCTCTTACACATTTCTTATGACTTGCCAGCTTGTGAGTAATGAAGTTATGTGATCTTCTAGCTACTTAATTATTGTAATGCTTCTATAGTTGGTTTTTGATAAGGAGTTATTTAATAATTGTTGTATCGTGCTTTTTGTTTTATTAGTAGGTTTATGGTTTGATTTGTGATTTGGTGGTTTTCCGTGGTGCTGTTTTCCTTTTGTCTCCGCCTTTTCCCAGTTATTTCGTCAGCTAGTTTCTAGTTTCTATTTCTCCAAACTTTACCTGTTTATTGAACCGTTTTTTCTCCCTTGGAAGTTTATTGGTTCACTATTGTTATTCCCGCCTAGATTTTCTACTCCCAACTCTCCTGATTTGTTGAAAGTTGTGCCTTCCCCTGACTTTCCCCCACATATAAGTCTTTGTTTGCCCCTTGATCGGGGTCCCAGGAGAGGAAAAGGGGAAGTTTGCCATCAAATAAAGTTTCCCTGGGACCCATGTGCGCTGCCTGTGTTTTATATTGCGCCAAAACAATTGACAACTGGGATTCAACGGAGCTCCAGGGGGAACCTGCCACCCCCCCGGTCTTGTCATCAGCTAGCCGGGGAAAGAGAAGCAGCAAATAATCACTTTTTTCACATTCTATTTCTACCCTCCTTTATCACACAGATAATTAAAAAGAAAATGATTTACCGCTTCTCTTTTTCTGATCAGAGAAATCATGTGGATAAAGTAACATGCCTTCATGTTTTCTAAGCTCTTCATTTCAAACAACAAACATCTGTTTAGAAACTGAAGGTTTTGCTAGACTCATACCAGATTACGTGTGGTATGAAGAAAGACCCTATTATAAACAGCAATTTTTGAGATGCAGAGAAACAGATAAATTAAATCCTTCAATTGCAAAAGAGCAATTTAATGAAGTTCTTTTTCTTATTTTTCTCCCTTCAGAAACAAGGTTCAGGAGATTTCAGAAGGTTTTCATCAGTAATGAGCATCTCAGCAGAAAGCTCATAGATTTAAAGCACAGAGTTTGTTCCTATTTAATTGTCAAAGGGGACAGCCACGTTTTAATTTTGCCTTTTCCTCATTTATTAATTGCACATAGAGCTGTTTCATTTAGCACATTTAGTTCCTTACAGAATCAAACTCAACAAAATCAAAATGTAAATCCTGCTTGAGCTATGACAGCTCAGACTACTGGCAAGCAGTTAAGTCTGAGTTTAAATTCATATTCAACACAGAAGTCATAATCATATAATCTGCTTTTCCTAGCCTCATAGCTGTGCTGGATTTCCACAGAGGAACACCAAGGCTGCAATTTGGATTGCCTTTGACTGGCATTCTGCACTGCGCTTCTGCTCAGTCTCAGTGGACACGGGCAGAGAAAGAGATGATGTCTTTCCCAGATTTCTAAAGAGCTTCACATCTTTCTAATTAATCAACACCACACATGTGTGACAACATTCACAATACAGAAAACAGATTCTTCTTTCTTCCCAGAGGACAAAAAATTGTTCTGGATCCCCAGCTGGCTTGAGAGAATGTAAGTCTATGAAAGTTGACAATTATTAACCCAGATATTTGCCAGCCAAGGATCTCCCTTAGAGAGTTTCAAAATAATTTCTCCTCTCCATAGCATTCAAATTACTCTTACTGTACTTTGTCCATGTAAAACTATAGTAAGTCAGAGAAGACATAATTTCTCCAACTCCTACAGCACTGTGCCAAGGAGATAACCACACTGCAACCCAGCACAGACTGAACCAAGGAAAAGTGTGAGGAGCAGTGCAGATGGGCTGTGAAGAACTGACCATACCCACATTTCCCACTCCCTGTGCCACTCAGAGTGGGGAAGAAGAGGACCTGGGGATAGAGGAGTGAAATTGAGCCTGCGATAAAGCCTGAGGGAGGAGGGGAGGGAAGGGGAGAGTTTTAGTCTTTGTTTCTCACCCTTCGACTCTATATTTAGTTGGCAATAAAATAAATTTTCTCCTGGTCAAGCCTATTTTGCCTATTAGAGTTTCAGCCCTTCCAATGACACATTTATAGCCATCCAGACTCTGTTCCACGTGCTCATTCAGGAAGACTCTGAATTGGGTCTTTGGCAGACCTCTGGCATAGTATCAAAGTCCCAGGGCCAGAGGCATGAAATGTGAACTGATAGGTAAATTTAGTTTTACATACTGTCCCAAAGTGCTTTAATCATGGGAAATTTTGAACATTACCATTAATGAATAGGAAAACAATTTTATTTTAAGCAGAGTCCCATACAACTGCCATGTAGACACAGAACTATCCTCAACCCATTTGTTGCTACACGTTTACTGTGGGATGCCTGAAAGCATCGAATTTTAATTATTTGAAATCTTCAGTGAATGTTAGGCTTCCTGAATTTCTTTTATTCACTATGAGCTCCAGAGGCTACGTCTCTATAGTCTTAACTCTTAAAATGCCAGTTGTCTCCTTTGGTGCACTCCTCCTCCATACCCACTGTTAATATTGCCATATCAAATTACTCACCTTAAGGAATATTGCTCCCTTCAGGAATAGCGGTCAGCTGCTTTTCCCAAAGGTACTATTGGATATAAAGTACTCCACATCAAATGCCACACTTAAGACACACTACACACACCTTTTTCCTCAGTTTTGCAGGCCAAGATATGCACACAATTTTTATGCTAAATGTGTTCTCTGCCTCTTTTCCTCCCATTGTCTGCATGCCTTCCTTCCTGGCTGTATTGCACATCCTCTAGACTTAAAAAAAGCAACCCAAAAGCCACCCAGAACCTCATCTCTTCCAACATACATTAGGTTCATGCAGATAACACGTTAATTAAAAAGGCTGTTGCATCCTCAGTGTCACTAGTAAGATTTTTCTCCCTCCCCTCTCACAAACCACCATCTCACTATGTGTAATGAGATTACAGTTCTCTCAATTATTTTTTTTACTTTTTCTTCAAGTTACTTTTGAAGTTCTTGCAACCATGTATTTTGTTTCCTTTTGTGTTGTTTTTCTAAATAACAGCTGCCTTAGAGTAAGACATTTCTGAAGACAAAGTTTATGAAGAAACTTTGCCATGTAATGTAGCATGCCAGCTTTCTTCTGCTTGCGCCAATATTCCAGTTTACTCCCCTTAAAGACTTACCCGGGGAAATACAGACCAATCACATGGGCTGAATATTTTATCAACAGATTTTCTTAAATTTGGTGGGCCAAATCCATATATAAGTCCTCTCATTGCCACTGAACATTCAGCTGGCCCAGCAGTACTTGTTTGAAAGAACTGGTGGACTATTTGTCCTCTTTACTCCATTATTTATCTAAAATTTGGGATTATTTCACACCAACTCAGAGCTGCTGGCCATGAAGTATTGTGGAAGAGCAAAGGCAGCACCCAGAACCACCCCTGACAGCATGCTGATGCTGAACTGATTTTTGCCTTTTTTCTTTTAGATATTCTGTGTATTCTTTACACATATATTTGTAGCTCTATTATTGTATTCATAGCCTAGCTCCAGTACTTTACCTTACCCTACCCAATGGGCAGAAAGCAAAACACATTCCAAAAGATTTCAAGCTGGGGTCCAAGGTTCCTATCCTATCTTGGTTCTTCCTGGCAACCAAGGCTGAGACTACCTCTTCCAGACATATTTTTATAAACAAAGTTAATTCCCTATGTAGAGAAGGGAGGATTTGAGAAAGAGATGAACTGGGGGAATTACCTCACCAATTATAATTCTGATTGGTGATTCTTGTTAGATATGCTAATGTGCAAAACCTATAAAAATTGTATACACATTATGCTGTGTGTGCATTTTCGGTATTTTCCACCTGGCAAACTGTGAACCTAAGAATTCTTGTACAGGTAATCCCTTTTTATCACCCTTTGTCTGGTTTGCGATTTAGGACCAGCAAGAAGGCATTTGATATCCTACTACTGACTTCCCTGTCCAAAGATCTAGTTGTGGCCCAAAAGCTATCTGTGTGCCAAGACAAACACAAGGCACAATGTGGTAGAAAAAAATTTAGCTGGAAATTAGCCCTCAGAAAATCCACTAGGATAAGCATAAGGGTCAGACAATTTAAAGCCTCTTGAAAGCAAATAAAAAAAGCACTGTCAAAACCACACTCAAAATTGGGTCCTGCAGAAGAAACCCTCTTGTCCTGACACCCATCTCTGTGGAGCTCTGGGGCTTAAGGCTGGAAGTAATCATCAGATGTTTCCAAAATCTCTGAGAGAACAAAGGCAAAATGCTGTCTGGTCAGGATGGGAGATACTTTTCAGCAGTCACTCTGTTGTGGGCAAATCTGGAGCACCTGTCACAGAGGAAACATGCTGCTAAGTCACCTTAGTCCTCAGCCTGGTAGCAAAATGCAGAAGCACAGGAAAACCAACAAAAGGCCAGTCAGAAGCGATTCAATAGCTTAGAAACTAGATTCTGAGAGGAAGGACAGCCTGAATTTCTTGACTTCAAGGGCCGGGATGATGCCAAAGGCTGGGAAGGATGTCTCCAAGCTTGTGTTTCTAGTAGGCAGTGGAAAGATGGCCAGGAGAAACAGCCTGAGCACTAAAGTATCCCTGTGCCTTTTCCTTAATCTCACAGACACAGCCCTGTAATGTTGCACAAGTCCCAGTATAAATCTGTAACCTTCCCAGGCAAAAAAAAAAAAAAAAAAGTTTAGAAGAGCTAACTACTAAGCACAAGATGCCAAACAAACAGAGGAAACGCTTATGTATCAGGAAATACTGACAGGCCGTAGCTATTGAAAAATCACAGGAAAGGAAATATAGCTGCAACATTAATACTGTAACGACTTGCTCTGAAAGGGTATCATGAAGGGGGAAAGAAGGAGAAGGAATGTATTATTTTACATTAGAGATGCTCATGAGATTACAGGTGGCTCACTCACAGACTGTGAACGCTTACAGATTATATCTGTACTCCAACTAGAGTTGGACTTACTCATACAGGCTCTGAAACCCCAAAAACTACAGTGAGCGGATAAATCTGCATCTGCTCTTCATGCATAGAAATTAAAACACGTTTATCAGAGATGCACACAGACCGAAGGATGTTTGCTGAAAATATCTTCTAACTTAAAAAACATCCCTGGTATTCTAAAAAGATGATGATTTCTTAAATAGAAAATTCTAAAACCCTACATGCAATATCTCAACGTTGAAACTTGTTTTAATGAGTGAAAAGAGTTATTTAATCACTTAAAAGGTACAACCTAAGCAATAATGATCACTATCTAGTTACACTGATTTTGTTTCAAAATCACTATATACATTATTGCCTGGTGTTCATAGCCTGTACAACTGCTGGCATATGGGCCTAAAAAGAAAAGGAGAAGAGTGAGAGGCAGGAAACAAAACAGAGAATTGTTTAAAAGGTACCTATTGCATGCCAAAATTATTTCCTAAAACTAAGAGAGAGTTATGCTTGTGAAAAAACAAACCCAAAACCATCCCAAAGAAGATAAAGAGCAGAAACACTAGAAAGACACGCAGATTTATAAAGAATAGAGAGAACATAGAAACTAGTGGTAAGCAAATGAGGAAGTGCAAGCAACCTCTACAGAAGCAGAGACAAGACAACACTGAGGACTATATGTGTTTCATACAGTAAAAAGGCACCTCTGGAAGCAACCCTGCAGATCATGTCTATTTGGTGCAGAAAGTAGGATCAAAAATTTTTATGTTGAAAGGCATAAATGATATTAAAAGAACAGTATCAGGACACATAGTGTCTTGGATTAAATTAAGTTCTTTTAAAGATTTCAATACAGAATTATCAACAGAAAGACACAAGCAGAAAGGACACTAGTGACCATTTCCAAATTCTAATGCAATTTTATCAGTTTGTTATTTGGGAGTGTGGCAACATGAAACTTCTTGCACATAATTAAAGACTAATATAGTGCCCACAGTGAAAAGGGAAGGTTATTCTTATGGAGCATAACTAAAGCCACAATAAAATCTTTTGCAATGCAACTAAATCCAAGGTACTAGCCTCAGAAAATAACAGTTTGCAGGCTTAAATCAGCAGACTTGCTTTGAAGGCTGTGATTTACAGATTTAGAGATGGACCAAATTGCTGAATTCATTTATGTTTTCTGTGATCATCAGAGATACCTGCTTCAAAATAGGTACTCAAAGAGAGGTACAGGTAAAATAGTCCTAGCAAGGATTCTGTCAAACCCTGTGCGCAGCCCTGCCAGCCACACTTAAAGAAGGAAGTGAATACATGAGACAGAGCTCAAAAGAAGGCCAAAGATTTGATCCCTGAGCTGGGCAAAACAAAACAAAGTAAATCTTACATGTGAGGCTGACAGAGTTCACCCAGCTCAGCGATATGGTTGAGAGCTGTCATGATGATTATTTAAGGCCACATTTCAAACTTGCACAAAAGAGCTGACAGTAGGAATTTCAACCTTTACTGTAAAATTTCCCAGTGCTGTTAGTAAATGAACTATGGAACAGTTTACCAGGATAGATGGTCAACTCATTAATATCTGAAGTTTTCAAAATGAGATTACATGTTTAAAGAAGACATGTCCTGACCTGCTTTTAGGAGAAAAAAAAAATCTGTGACTTAATCATGCAAAATTTCGGGTCAAAGGAGTATAACAACTGCTGACTGATCTTCAAGTCTATGCACTGGAGTATTTAACCATAAAAAATTAGAAGGATCAAATGTCTCCTTCAAGATGTGTTGTGGCAAACAGCCTCCTCTAGTATTCAAATCCACCCAGATATACACAAACCCTTCCAAATGTGTCAGAGCCACTCACACTTCAGCTCTAATTCAATACCTACTTACATTTGTTAAAGAAACATACCAAAGACAAGGTGTCAACTTGGTGCTGAAGGCATGGTTTCAGCATTTCAGTGGTCGCTCTAAAGAAGCCCCTGGTCAAGGCCTTCACAAAGCACAGCTCTGACATTAGGCTAGACAAATGCTAGCTATGCACTCACAGAAGTGAGAGATTAAATCCACTTGTTCTACAGGAAGCCTCCTTCTTATAATGTGATGTCCTATGCTCTTGTGTCCATCACACATGGTCTGGAACAAGGTACTCAGAATGAGAAACTCCTTTGATGCTTGTAAATGGAAAAACAATTTTGAAATGAAAAAGTAGAAAAACAAATCAAAGCAAACATTCACTCAGTAATCAGGAAAAAAAATCACGTGTCATTAAACAATAACCATCTTAA
Source organism: Pyrgilauda ruficollis (assembly GCF_017590135.1). NCBI lineage: Eukaryota > Metazoa > Chordata > Aves > Passeriformes > Passeridae > Pyrgilauda > Pyrgilauda ruficollis. The sequence goes on from NW_024519652.1 coordinate 397,072, forward strand.
ATACATGCTTTGTCATTTCCAGATGAATGAAGGATTCTGGTGTTCTACCATAATTTTATTTACTTAAGCCCAGGAAGCATGTGATCTGTTTTAAAAACTGTGGATCAATTCTATATTAAAATACCATCACTCTGCCTACCCCTCCAAAGTGCTATAAAATATACTGATGGGAACACTGGAATATTCCCCAGGTACCATGGCTGAAACAAAACTTGCATCAGAGGAGTCTTTCTAAAAAAAAGCAATTATCACCATCCCACTCAGACTTCTTCAAGTACCAGGCAGTCCATATGCGATGTCATTTTTATCTTCTCTGTTTTTAGTCAAGAATATAAACCTGTAATAGATGAGTAATGCAATGACTGACGCTCACAATTAACAGACAAATATCATGTATTTAGGTTAAGAAAAGTTTTACAGATTTAGAATTATGTTTTACCCCTTCACATTGTTATCAAGGGACAGCCAGGGATGGGACATCTGGGAGGGCTGGCTTGTCACTATGGTGACATCTGACCTCCAATCAGGATTTGAGGAAGTGATCTCCACCACAGGACAGCAAAGAAGGGGTCGATGTACAGCACCTTGGAAGGGTTAAAGGGTCAAAAAGTGAAACCTCCGTTGTGTGGGTGAGCACATGGTGGGAAAATCCTTTGCTCCCAGTGCAGTAACATTTTCTCTATTCAGTCTTCTGTTGTATTTTTTTTGATAAGGTTTAATAAACCTTACTAAAATTATTAAAAGTGAGTAGCCATTTATCACAAACCAAAAATAAGTCACAGACTATAGGCTAAGGAAATTACTAGTGTAATTGATGCAACAGAAGGTAAGATGCCCTATCATGAAGAACCACATTTTATGTTTCATTTAGGTTTGCCCTTGCAAAGTTGAATGTACAACTTGTGAGATGTGACTTTAGTTAAGGTCAGAGTCAGGTCCATTAGCAGGTAAGCTTCTCTTCTTCCTCACTGATGCAAAGACAAACAGCTGCACTAGAGCCTATGTTTTTTAATCAACAGTTTATTCCTACATTTTCAGCTAGACAGAAAATATTTGTAACTACTTCATTTCATCTGCCCTGTTTTTTAAAGCACTGTGAAACATGCTGTTCATACAACATTGTTAAAGGATCAGATTACTCTCACCTAGAATCTGCTCAATAAATTCCACCAACAGCCAAAACACTATTTAACAAAAACAAACTAGCAAATAAAAGTGAAAATAAAAAAAAAAAAGTACTCAAAGCAATATGAATTTCAAATCCAAGTAATTTGAATTACTATTCAATCATTATCAACTCAGTGTGAGAAACCATTTCAACAAAACACACAAAATTTCTATTCACAGATCTTTTCAGCTCGAGCTTGAAATAAAGTTCTCACTATCTCTAAAGCTTAAATCCAGAAATTATATTACTGTACACAAAATAAGGACAGAACCCACAATTTTAGCAAGCTTTCTGGTATGTTTCAAAAATTCATGTAACATGAGACCTCAACGGAATACCAAAGATTGTTACCAGCAAGGAAAAAAACAAACCAAAAACAAAACAACCCAAATCCTGCCTCAGTTTATTGCCAAAACATAGTTTTGCCACAGCAAATTTACACTGACTTCATGAAAACAGCACACCTTTTTTTTAAGTACAAATATACTCACGAAAAGACATTCCCAATGTAGGCATAATATGAACAGCAGTAGGGAGTAGTCCCATCACAGCAGTAAGCCTTGCAGTCATTATCACACTGAGCCAAACAATCTTCTGCTGAATAAAAATAACACTCATGATGTCCAACATCAAAATCTTGTACAGCACAGCTCTGAAGAAAATGCAATCTAATAGTTTCATACAATCACAGCACTGCCCTTGAGGTGCGATCTGACTCTGTAATCCTAATGGCAGCCCATTCCCACTCATTCTGCATTTCAGACTTAGGTGCTTTCCATGTGGGTATTCCGTAGCTGGCCATATAATTTCCTCCTTATACTTAATCCTTTAAAGTTAAAAAGAACATTTTGAAATGTCAAGACACCAGAGACCAACTTTTTCCATCCCAGCAAGGAGTCCAGAAGAAACCTGATTCTGGGCTGCCTGTCTTGTTGACCTGGAGGGTGGCAGGAGGGAAGGAAGTTGTCTGAGAACAGGCTATTTCTCCTAGTCCCTGCCCAGTCCCAGCCTCGGGCTCCCTTATCCCTTGCCATCTGGCATCAGCTCCCCTCACTGTGCTCCAACAGCAGGGCCATGGCCAGTGTGGCAGGGCAGTGTCTGGCACAGGGGCCAGCAGTGCCCTCTCTGCCCCACTGAGGGCACTTGAGGCCACGAGTGCTCTCAGCCACAATGCTCTGCTGGAAAAGCAATCTGTGAAACAACAATAAGAGAGCTCTTTACAATGAAGAAACATGGAAGAGCATATATCTTTTTATTCCTATGAGAAGCTATTTTAACAGTATCTACCTCTTCTGCTGTCATGACATTTAGTGTTTTCAAAGCCCTAAGTCAGGTTCCCCCAAGAAGACAACACTGTACTGCCAATGCACTGTAAAAACATTCCTGGGGATCACCATCCCCACATCAAGGCTTCAAGCTGCAGCCTGGATAAATTCAGAGAGACTCCGTGTCCCATACACCATCACCCTTGGTGACCTATTTGGTCACATACTGCAACACTTGAAATCAAAGATGCCAAACCATGCTTCTGCATTCCCAATGCACTGTAGCTTCCCTTTCCCAGGCTGCAACTCACCTGAGAGGTTCTAATTCTCCCACTGCCATTACTGCCTTTCATCTGCGCTGACCCTTTTGGTTGGTGTGCTGTGATCCCTACCTCATCTGAGCTTCTGCCACGCTCCTGTTCCTGCCCCAAGTAGGTGAAAGTTCCCACCTTGCACTGAGACTCCTTTGCTCACTGACTTATGCTGCTGACCCATCTCACAGCCTGACTGCTCACAGGATTTTAGCAGGTCAGCTCTCTGAACCTGCTCACACTTGGTCTCCACTTGAAAATGAGCACCAAGCGAGGGCTGGGGAGGGCTGTGCAGCACAGCACATGAGTCAGCCCAGGCAGACGCACCCTAACCCTGTGAGATGACCCCTGGATTAAAGAAACACATGAAAAAACCAGAACAACCAACCCATCATTCTGCCAAACAGCCCTGCCAACAAGTGAATCAGGGCAGCCAGCAGGACACTTGTCTCCAGAAGGAGAACAGCAGGCCATGGGGAGTACAGGCACTTCTATAGAAAGCAGCAATGCAGGATGACTGCCACACAGGACACCCCATACCAAGGCTTTGGCACACCTTGTGCCAGTAGCTCCAGCCTTTTGCAATGTCACCTCTTTTTTGGCATGCGTACTCGTGGCTCCAGCTGTGCCATGCCAGGATACCTCCAGGCTCTGCCCTGGTGGGAGAGCACCAAGGTGGTGCCTTCACCCTGCACATCACAGGTCTATCCTATGCGGGTGGGTTCACAGAATCACAGAATCACAGAACGGGTCAGGTGGGAAGGGACCACAGTGGATCATGTCGTCCAACCTGACTGCTCAAGCTGGATCACCCTAGAGCACATGTGGCACGGGATTGCATCCAGACGGTTCCTGGGTATCTCTATTCAGGGAGACTCCACAACCACTCGGGGCCATCTGTTCCAGTGTGTGGACATCCTCACAGTAAAGTTCTTCCTCATGATCAGGTGTAACTTCCTGTGCATCAACTTCTGCACGTTGCTCACCCCCCTCCACTGCTCAATACCACCGGGCCTCTGCTTCATTCTCTCGGCACACCCACTTCAGACATTTCTACACGTTAATGAGGTCCTGTCTTCTCGAGGTTTACTCTCCCTGCAGCCAGAGAGGGGCTCCCTCACACCACACCCTGCCCTGTCCCTGCTGGGACACCCCGGGGAACGCCTTCCAACTCCGCATGCCAATTCAATCGCCGACAAGGAAAAGCTTCCACATCTGACCTAAAACGCCGGCCCCGCTCACACCCGCTGCCCGCAGCTTCGCGCCCGTCCCCCGCCCCACGCCGGTCCCGCTGACCTGCCAGGAGGAGGAAAAGGAAAAGGGGAAACAATGCCCCCCAGGCCGGGCACCTCTCCGTCCGGCCGCGCCGCCCCAGCCGCTCCATGCCGGCTGCGTGCACGGAGCCACCGTCCGCCTCATGGCGGGGGCGCGTCACGGTGGGAAGGAGAGGAGGGCAGGCGGGATCCGGGATGGGCACGTTGTCCCCTGCGACCGCCCTCGAGCGGGGCTGCAGCTCCTGGAGTGGCGGCGGCCGGCCTTTCTCTTTTCCGCGCTTCCCGCCGCCTTTGTGCTGCCCGGCAGCTGGGGGGTGTCCCTGAGGGCTGCGAGAGGCGGCGCCGGTGTTTGCGCCGCCTTGGTCTTGCGGTCTTCGAGGGGGCTCCTGGTTAAAGTCAAGATTGTCTTTCAAGTGGGATTGAAACTGTGATAGTTTGTAATCTGAGATCAGAGCCACGGCCCGTTTGTAAGGCAGGCGAGCGGGGGTACAGGGCTGGGGTCGTGCCGGTGAAACTGCTGCCAGGCCAGGTTGGGAGTACTCGGCTGCCGTGGGGCCCCGGCGTGCTCCCAAACCTCAGACAGGCTTGTCCGTACTGCCCAGCAATAAAATGTTCCCTGACCCGGCCAGAACAATGCTCTTAAGTGATTTATGCTCTCAGGATTGATTTTTGATAACTATTTAAATGCTGCTGTGATAAATAGGTGTGATTCGTGCTGATAAAATTGAAACAGTAATCAATATGGATATAGTAATCAATATTTAGAGATAACAAAATGGTTAAAAAGGTAAAAAGCTAGGAAAGTGGAGGGGAAGGGTCCACCCCCCCATTATTTTCTGCAGATGTTCGAGGCAGGAAAAGGAGTCAGATAAAGCTTGCTAAAATTAACTGAAAGAGGGAAAACTTGGGTGGAACTCAGAAATATGTTAATTTATAAGATTTATTATATTGGCTTATATAATTTTGGTTTTGGCATTTATGATATTAGCTTGGTGCGCATGTGTAAGCCAAAGGTGAAATAAAGGACACCTGAGGAAGAGGAGCGGCCTTCATCTGGACGACCCCCAAAGAGTGGTGCGACCCCCTAAAAGATGGTGGCGCATGTGTGGTGAAGATGAAGATGAGGGTGGAGACACCAGTGTGATGAATCGAAAATAGGAGGAGATGCTGATAATAGACAGTATAAAGGGGGGAATTTTGGGCTTGGCAAGCTTGTATGTGAGGTGGCAGGGGTCCCAAGGTCCTCGTGCTCCGTACCCTGCAGTAATTTTGCTTATACGTCATTACCTGAACCAAACTATATTTTATTATAACCAAATTATACTGCCAATTTATTGAATGTATTCAATTTTATATATTTTAAACTATTTTATTTAAATTTCATTAAAATTATTGTTACATTTAATTTTGTTTGGCCTTTTATTTGTGATTGGATAATTGGGCAAACATAACACTGCCATAACTCACCCCGTGTAAAAATTTCCACAGATGGGGCCCAGAGGCCAAAACAATTTCTTTTGTGGTCTCACAAAGCAGAAGGGTTAGCTCTGACTTTGCATGAAGAGCTGCAGGTAGAAGAATGCGCTTTGGAAGGCTGAAATATGCACACAAAAAATGAAAAACATCCACAGGTTTTTTCATTCATAAAAAGCTCTGAGGGGAAGGCTGACACAGAAACATACAATGAATTACTTTTTTTCAGGATTCAGCTATTCTACAATGACAACAACAGAACCCAAACCACCACACCAAATAATTTGAAAGCTGGTGATTTTATTTTTTATCAACACACAGCTGTTTTTCTTTTCCCAAATGTATGCCAGAACATGTCTGTTAACAAAGAAAAAGCAACTTTACATGTTCTTAAGTACCCTGCAGTGTGTATCTTAGTCTATACAACAGCCCAAAAAAAAACATATAAAAGGAAATTTCAGTTATATTGTTAGAAATATGGTTAGTAATTCGTGGAAATAAAAGGTGTATAAAATATATATATGTATGAAACAAACTGTTGGTACATGGAGGGGGAGAGATTTCATCCCCAGGATGGCGAAACCTCGGCAGATGGGCAAGGAGACACCACGACATTTGCATTCAAAGGAATTTCGGCTGTAAGGGGGATGGGCGTTCAGGAAGGCATGTGTCCAGTGACACCCAGGAGATGATGGCCCGGACGAGATACACATCTGAGATGACCAGAGCCATCAGCACCTGCCATCTAAATGCCAGATTCTGGGAATCAGGGAAGCGTATTGTTCAATTCCCGGACGAAGGCTTTGTGCAGCCTGGACCGAAGAAAAGACCGAACATGAATATGAAGACTTTGAAATACACAAGGAACTCTGCCGCGGACGAATTAAAACGTATAATGAACCACAGCCTGGGAACAGCCGGTATGGACGAGGGGGATTTGGTGCGATAGAGGCCAAATCCACGTCCACCCAGCTCACTGTCTGGGGGTGGTACGCTGTCCGATTGATTGGTGGCTGTCGGGACTGTATTACAGTCGTGAAAGAAATTTAATTTTAATTTTTTTATTAAAATTTTCTATTTTTCATTTTTCATTTATAACAATATGTAGTTGCTCAGAGTAAAACTCAGACCAGGTAGGCAACTTAATTTCAAAGGATTTGCATCTGCTTCCTATGTCTTACTCCGGTCACAGGCCACAGCTGTGTCTGAAAAAAGGCTTGAGAAAATAATACAGTTTTGCCAATAGATAGTATTGGTAGTAAAGGAACAAAAAATAGCAGATAAAAGAGACTAAGATCTGGAGACAGGTCCCAGAAATTCTGACATCTCCAGCCCTTTCATTTTAATAATATTTGATCACCATGCCAGCCTGTCTCTAAACAAATCTTTTGTTGGTATTTGTGTTCTCCAGGTTTTGTTGATTCCTTCCCTTGCAATCCCCTCCCCTTCCCATATGTCTTGGCAAGTCACATTTCAGTATTTCCCAAAAAAATGAGTAAAATTTCCCCCAGAGTTTTAAGCCAGCATGCTTGAATTCCATACTAATTTGCACGTAACAACTTTATGGACCTGTAGTTTTTTTTTTTTTTTTTTTTTTCTTGTCCACAGGGGACAGGTTGATTGAACCTTTCTAACACTCCTCAATCCTAATTTTTACTTCCCAAGTACTGTCCCTAGAACAAAGGACTGAAAGGTCCAGCTGACAAAGAGAAATGCATCTTAATGTTAATGTTGAAAACAATCCACAAGAAGCTTTCAATCCAAGGTTTTACCTTCTTCCTTCTGTGAATTTTTCTTTGAAGAGAGAAGGGGCGGCGAGGGAGAATCACAAAATTTATCCTCTGGCATTGGGTTACCAGCCTTTAACCAAGTCCCATGGGTAAGCAGCAGTAAGAGAGCCTGTTACAGGTTATCAGAGGCTGCTCTTACCCCCTGCCCAGGTAAGGACACCCAGAAGAGGAGGTGTAGCCATGGGCCTGTCTGTCACTCCAGCTTTATGGTCTGCTCTGAAAATGAAGAAATCTGCTGAAAGAAGATATGCTTGTCTCCTAATCTTCCCCTATCCACTGTTCCCAGCATCATGATACGCTTTTGTAGAAAGCTGAGAAGAAGGAGAACAATGTCAGGGCAGTGTCATCTAGTTCTGCTGGGCTGAGGTCCTTCTGGGACCAAAAACCATTTAGTTTTCTCAGAATAAGGTTTTGAAGGAAGACTAATTCATAGCAGAGAACATAAAAAGATTGGATCTAAGGTTGTAGCTGCAACAAGACCCCTTATAAAACTCCATGACAGCATTTAGGAAGGAGGAAATAGTTTTTCTATATTTAGGAGGGAGAAAATACTTATTCTGCTAATCCTTTAGTCCCTGGTCTATATCAAGGGGGAAGAGGATGCAACTGGGCTCTCCAGAAACAAGCCCAAGGGTGGTAAGCCAGAGTCAGGGGTGAAATCAACAGCCCAGTTGAAGTGCATGTACACTGATGCACGCAGCATGGGTAACAAACAAGAGGAGCTGGAAGCCATGGTACAGCAAGAGAGCTATGATGTAGTCACCATCACAGAAACGTGGTGGGATGACTCACATAACTGGAGTCGTGCAATGGATGTCTACAAGCTCTTCAGAAGAAGCATGAGAGGGAGAAGAGGTGGAGGGGTGGGTCTGTATATTAGGGAGGCTCTCAATGCCATGGAAATTGAGACTAACGATGATAAGGCGAGTGCCTATGGCTAAGAATTGGAGGAAGGCCAAAAAGGCTGACATCCTGGTTGAAGTCTGCTACAGATCACCTAACCAGGATGAAGAGGTGGATGATTTATTCTGTAACAGATGGAGAATGTTTCAACATCACCAGCCCTTGTTCTTGTAGGTAACTTTAACCTGCCAGATATCTGCTGGGAACTCAACACAGCAGAGAAGAGGCAGTCTAGGAGGTTCTTAAAGTGTATGGAGGGCAACTTCTTGGCGAGTGAGCCTGCCTGGGGAGGGACTATGCAAACCTGCTCTTTGCAAACAGAGATGGGCTGGTGGGAGATGTGGTGGTTGGAAGCTGTCTGGGTTGTAGTGACCATGAAATTACAGTTTGAAATATTTGGTGAAACAAGGAGGGGCATCAATAAAACTTCCACACTGGACTTCCAGAGGGCAGACTTTGGCCTATTCAAGAGACTTATTCAGAGAGTACATTGGGAAGCAGCCCTTAAAAACAAAGGAGTCTAAGAAGGATGAACATGCTTCAAAACATAAATCTTGAAGGAACAGGAACAGGCTGTCCCTATGTGCTGAAGGATAAGCCAACGAAAAAAAGACCGGCCTAGATGGGCAAGGAGCTTTTGAAGGACCTAAGGGAAAAAAATGAGGGCGTATCACCTTGGGAAGGAGGGTCAGGTATCTCAAGAAATGTTTAAGGGAGTTGCTAGGTCACGTAGGAAAAAAATTAGAGGCAAAACCCCATTTAGAACTCAATCTGATTTGAAGATTATATTTATCTGTAATGAGATTAAATAAAAGCAGGCTAACCTGAGAGGAGATGGAGACAAAGAGAAAAACAGCACCTGCTGAGCCCAATACCATAACACTGTATAAGTGTGTTTTCTTCTCATCACTGAGGCATTGATATATGTATTTTATATTTAGTTTTTTCTTTGCATTTAAACCCAGTTGCCAACAAGCATTGTTTACATCTTCCAGAACTGAGATAATTTTACAGATTTTAATATGCTCATATTTAAAAGGTCTGTTTCCTACAAGAGCTGCTTTTTTTGTTGCCTTCTTTAAGGCCAGGGTTTCTTGCTCAGTCTCTTATTTGAATTCTACAAAAAAGGCCATCCTCCTAGTTTCAAAAATGCTTCTTGTCTAAATTGTGTGCTCCACAAAAGCCTTTAAAAAACCTGGAGCAAATGCTGTTAGGTTATGCTAAGAGAGGTAATACTAAAATATTTTACTTGTTTGTCAGAAATAACTACTTTTCCTCCTTTTGACAATAAATTACTTGACTACTTGATGTAAGCCATTTACAGGTATCTGGGGTATGATGAAGTGGGCATTTGTCAGTTTGGGCTTACTTTTCTGTACAAAACTAAAAATGTGAGAAATTCCTTTTTTGTATGTCTATGAATAGTCTCATCACATCATCTAGTATGGGAATAGTTGTGTGACAAAGTTAAACTTATGAATACAAGAATTTCTGGATCAAAACCTAAAAGTTAGAACTTTTCCCAGATTGTATACTTTTGCAGATCACTGCTCTGCGACTAATTGATTTACATGGTAGTCCTGAATGTTTTTTAGAAAACGACTCTCTTTAAGTTTCATTTTAAAGCATTTTTAAATTGCATGCATAGCACACAAAATTATAACAAAAACATTATAGAAATCTCTATAAATTATTCAGAAGAGATCACTTATTAGTTTTGATGTTTTCAAAATTGATATATGCTGAGAACATGCTTAAACAGGGGTCTTAAACCCATCCTTAATCACAGAATCCAGAATGGTTTGGGTTGGAAGGAATCTTAAAAATCATCTTGTTCCACCCGCCCTGGCCATGGGCAGGGACACCCTCCACTAGACCAGGTTTCTCCAAGACTTGTCCAGGCTGGTCTTGAACACTTCAAGGAATGGGGCAGCCACAGCTTCTCTGGGCAGCCTGCATCAGTTATTGGTTCACTTCAAAGGGAGAAAACATGTGCAAGTATTTGCTGAATAAGAATTAATTTCATTCATAAAAGATTCCATAAAACGGCCTTAAAAGCAAATGGAAAAGCTGGGATGTTTTTTCCTACAGTGTAAAGCTTTCACATCCAACTACTATGAGCTGTATGAGTAGTATTGCTATTGTATATTTATCTTGTCATTAGTCAGGATGCAAATACCATATACTTATATATCATTCTCATTAAGGCAAATTAGTTTTGTGGCAGATTCTTATCACTGTCAAAATGATGATTTAGGCTTCATGGTAGGGGTTTGGGAAGCTTGAAGCAGTCCCAAGAGTGGCAGCAACAGGCAGAAGGTAAGTGATGTATCCTAGATGCAAATTTTTTTATGACTCAGACTTTTATGCCATGATGGATAACATATATTTCTTTATGCACACCCCACTAACAACTTAAACTATACATTTAATTCAATTGAATAAATGAAATGTTGTTACGTACAAAGATAAACAAGAGTACTATCTGCAGCAAATCTAATGAACTTGAATGACTCTTTTCAATGGTAAATAAAAATTTGAATAAAAGGTATAATTGCCTATTTACCAGGCAGACTAGAGTAACTTCTGTATTATAATTCTGGTCTGCTGAGTACATAATATGCTTTTAGTTACATATTTAGCTGATAGACTAATAGCTGTGGTGAGAGTAATTTTGCTTTTTTAAGTTTAAATAAATATGTGTTTATCCAAGATGGAGACTTCCTAGTCTCCTGACTGAATAAAAGGTATGCATTGTTTGTTTCTACCCAAACATAAAAGAATAGTAAATGAAAGAAACACAAAACCAGAAAAAGGGCAAAATAAGGTATTGTTACATAGCAAAGTAACTACATGAAAATAATTTCACAGAAAATAATGTGTTAAAGAAACACTTTTTCTGTCTTTCTCCAAATAGTGCTCCAGCAATGAATATCCACTGCTGAGTAGGAAACTCCCCTTACACTTTTAAAATGTCATCAGCCATACAGTATTTTCCTCCCTGCAGGACAAATTGTGCTGCAGAGAGCCAGAAGACGTGCCAGCTGTGAGGTATTTATGTTCTGTGGAGCTTTGTAGACATTGAGAGAGACCTTGAGGGGACAGTCCTTGCATAAGCATCTCCACAGCAACATGTTCAGCATGTGAACGTGAGCAGGGACACCCACTTCTCTTTGAGTATGTTAAAGAAATGCCGAAGAAATGCCGAGCACTCCTTTGCATCCCAGGGCAAGCAAGTACTCTAAGTCCAATTCAAAACACTGCTAGTTGTGTATAGGCGAAATCTTACAAAATAAGGGCCTTGTTACCCTTGTAAAATCATGCCTCAGGCCTCTTAATTTGGCTGAGTAGAAAAGGACTATGGGAAAGTGACTCAGATGAATTAGAGGTAGAAAAACAAGTTATATAGTGATTATGTGTTCACACTGTGGTTTATGGTGGTTGGTTGAATTACATTTGTTGTGCTTTGTCGCTGTTGAGTCAGGGACAGGAACAAAGACTCCAGTCTTCAGAAGGTGAGCAGAAGGCATTTATTAGAAAGTAGCGTGTCTTTTATAACCCGACTTGCTAAGCTGAGACTTGATTGGTCTTAAAGTAAAAACCTCTCACACTATTGGTGAACTATAAATAGCACACTCTGGAAAGTCATATCTATAAACAACAAGTGCAGAAAGAGAGATAATAATTGCTTTAATTATTTTCTCTAAGTTTCCCAGGCTTGGCCTGGGAGAAATTATCTGTTCTTTCTTCAACTGAACTGAGATTATCCACAGTGCTTAAATGGAATGTAACTGATAAAGGCCTAACTGCTTTAAGAGGCCTGGTTTTTGCAACAAAGAGTTCTTTCTTGCACCTCCCTGGGGAGTCTGTGTTGCTCTGCTTTGTAACATCTGCTCCAAGCAGGGATAGTTTCAAAGTCAGATCACAGAGTCACAGAATCAGAGAACGGCTTTGTTTGAAAGGGACCTTCAAATCATACAGTTCCAACCCTCCTACCATGGGACCCTTCCTGGTCCACTAGACCAGATTGCTCCAAGCCACATTCAACCTGGCCTTGAACGCTTCTAGGTATGGGGCACCCACAGCTTCTGTGGGCAACCTGTGTCTGTTTTTTACCACCTTGGTAGGAAATAATTTCTTCTTTATATCTTACCTAAATCTACTTTCTTTCAGTTTGAAGTCATTCCCCCACTATATGCCCTGATAAATAGTATCTCTCCATCTTTCTTGAAGGATCATTTCAGAGGCAGGCCACAATCTGGTGGCCTGAAGGCTCCTCTTCTCCATATTAGGGTGGTCAGTCTTTGTACAGTCACATTTCGAATATTTCCAGGCATGAAAGTTCTGCAGATTCACTGGGCAACCTAAGCCAGAGTGTAAACACCATAATTATCTTTTTACCTTATGGCTTGTATTTTCGTTGTTGTGACTAGTGAACATTGCCTCCTGTACTTTTGCTCTGACCTTTCTGAGTCTGTCTCTTCTAGAATTCCCAAGAGATAGCGGAAGAAGGCTGTTGGTGCCCTGGCCACCCTGAAGCCATTTCTTCTCCAGTATGAACAGAGTTTCCTCAGCCTTTCCTTGCATTTGTTGTCTGCTAACCCCTAGTGTTCTTAGTGATCCGTCCCAAGACTTGTTCAAGTGTGTTCATGTTTCTCTTGACAGCCTTTCTGCTGTGATCTTGAAAGAGGTGCATGTAGGAAAAGCATTAACTCCCTCAAGCTGCTGGTTGCAAGTTTTATAACTTGAGCCCATTGCTCCAAGGACACACTGCTGGTCATGTTCGAACTGTTGGCCACCAGCAGCCCCAGCTCCTTTTCTTAAAGCTGCCTCCTGAGCAGGCAGTTCTCAGCCTGTGCTCCTTCACAGGATTGTTCAATCCCAGGTGACAGACAGCACTGGTTTTTGTTGAACATCAGGATGGTCATTTCAGCCGGTTTCTCCAGTTGCTGAGGTCTCTGTGCATGCAGCTCTCTTATCTGCCTCACCAACACCTTTGGTTTGGTGTTAGCCACAAAGTTGAACTCTGTCACATTGCCTAGGTCCCAGTTGGAGATGTAGAACAGTTAGGTTCAGTGCTTATCCCTTAGGAATGCTGTCAGAGCCAGATTTTGGACCACTGAATACTATTAGTTGAGCCAAATTAGTTGAACCCAATGCTCTTGACAGCTTTTCACCTATTTTATAGGCCACCCATCCAGTCCATACTCTTCAAATTGGCTAAAAGATGAGAAATAATAAATGTTTTCTGCACTTTATCATGCTAGTGCCATTACATGGCTTCATACAGCTACTGAATAGGAAGAGAGAGAATGAAATTATCCTTGTAACAATCCATAACTGCAGAATGCAGCTTGCTTATCCCTCCTATGTGTTCAATGCATTTCCATATTGAAGAGCTCACCTTTGGACACCTGTCATATGATCTCTGTGTGACCAAGAGTGTGAGTTCCCACAGAGAAGCTCAGAACGAGTAAAATTACTCTCCATTATCATCATCAGGAAAGCACGCATTAAAGTTTTTAAAGATTTTTAAATCCCTCTTCTGGTCCAAATCTAGATTGTGCCATATATTGAGATACATTTGGACAATACAAGGAGTATATTTCAGTTGGCTTTTGACTATTTTTTCCAAAGAGTTTGCTATGGAATGGCATGTACAACACTGACAGTAGCTGATTAGAGGCAAGGGATAGAGGACTGGCTTCTCCGCTAATATCTGACCTGTTGAGAATTTGCAAATGAAAGGAGTTCTGTTGTTTTGATCAAGAATTGCACCAGGAGCTCAGGAGTACCCTTCAACAGTCAGGAAGGGAATAGGCTAGATTTGTGGTTCAAGGATCAAGACTCTTTAGAGAAGGCTGATAACTTTTAAGAGCAAGCATACACAGAACTGAGATGGCTTAAGTGTCTGGTACAGGAAGCACAGGTCCTTGTTTTCCAGAGGAATACTTACTAAATGTTTACTAGCCCAGTTCTAATGGTTTAACATAAGAATGCATTAAGGTGCAGGTTGGGGGGATATCTGTTTTAGTACCATGTCTTTGCTGGTGTCTACAAAGGGATGCTCTGCATAACCTAAGGAAGAGAAAAAAATCACACTGCAAAGCTTCTTCAGTCTGAGTGTCACAGTTGTTTTGTTCATAACCCAAAAAGACCCTTTTCAGAATGCATCTGAATTTCTTTTTAAACCCCTGCTAAAGTTTCTGTCACACACATTCTCCAGCAGTAAGGGATTCCACATCTAAGCTAGGAATTGTACAAGAAGGTGACTCCTTCTGTTCCTTTAGCCTGTTGCTTTTATGATTCATGTAATGTCCCTTTGTCCTTATACTGGGAAGCAGTGAATAATCCCCTTTATTTACCTCTGCATCATCATGGATTTATAGATATCATTAAGATAATTTATCTTACAGGCTTCTCAAAGTCGTCTACTCAGCTTACTCTCTTTTCTACAGAAGCCCCACACCTTAACCATCTGTGCTGCACTTTTAGTAACAGTACTGTATTCTCTTGAGTTGGGGGGATGAAGGGTATGCATCCTACTGAGGATGCAGCTGTCATCTCAGTCTATACAGAAGCCTAGCAATGGTTGTGCTTTTGTTCTCTGTTCTATTTGCTTTTTTTTGACCACTGCCAAGCTGTAAGCTGACATTTTACAAAACTATTTAATATAATTCCAAGATCTCTTTTCTGAAGAGTAATTTCTAATTCAGAGACCATCATGCTATATGCAAAGCAAAGGTTGTTTTTCCTCCTGTGCCTCACCTCACAGCGAATTTCACATGCCATTTTATTCACCTGTCATTCTTGTGAGAACTTCTGCAGCTTGTCACACTTGACACTTTTCTTTTCTTTTGACAGTTCCCCTGAAACATTTAGCATTATCTGTACATTGACTATGCACTCTCTACGCATTTTTAGAACATTCAGGGATAGGTTTGACTGCATAGTCCTGACACCAACTTCTGCAACCTCTTCCTTTTTGCAAAAATGTTTTTTGTTCCCAGCTTTTTGTTCCTAGCTTTTTGTTTCCTGCCTTGTAGTGAAGTATTAATCCATAAGAAGACCTTCTTCTTTTAGTCTGTAGCAAGTGAGGCTCTTGAAAATCTTTCTGCCTGGGGAGGAGGAAATCTTGCTGAAAGCCTTCTCAAGATAAAGCACACCATAAGCCTGTGATCACTGTCTCTGTGCTCAGTCCACTAAATTCACTTCAGAGAACTCATGCAGATTTGTGAGGCATGACTTGTCTCCACGAATAATTGTGATCTTTTCCAGTGTCAGATTTGGCTGGGAGCTCATGAATTTGGAGTTCAGTGCAGCTCCTGTCCATTTGCCCTACACTGATATGACGCCTACAGTATGAACAGAAGACAGTGTGAAAAGAAGAAAGAGCTCAAATGCTGCTGGTAAAAACTGGAGAAAGGAATTGGATATCTTTTGTTTTCTGCTCTGGCTCACTTCTGGTAAGTTCCCTGTCCCAGCAGATATGTTACCTGCTGTAGTGTATGACAGGACCCAGCAATGGCCCAACAATAGCTATTCTCCCATTACAGTGATAATCCAAGATGCAGTTAATAAGAATGAGGAGGCTTCTCATGCAAGGACGTGCTGACCTTGGATTCCTCATGTAGGTCCTAAACAGCATTGCCATGACTAAAAGTTTCACACATGCAAAGTCTGATTTAAAAGATCCTAGTAATTAGTCCACAGATTTGTTTGGTTATTTATGGACACAGCTATGTATTGATGTTTACTGAAGCACACCTTTAAATGTCTTTTTCCCTGTCTGTCAGTATATTGAAAAGATAAACTAGTTTTATAGGATACTTGGAGCCTTATGTATGCCATAGGACAATAAGGTTGCCATGGAGACTACTCATCCTTGAATACTGCTATAATGAAAGAATAATTTAGCTCCTTTTATCTACACAAAAGTTACAAGATAGTATTTTCTGCTGACCTTTTTTCTAGCGAATGTACCTGCTTTGTGTAACAGATCAAAGCATATAAATGTGTAGGCTCCTGCCCTCTGAAACAATGCAGAAAATATGGAAATACAGTGGTTGCTGCTGCAAGCAAACAACAAGACCAGAGCATCAGTAACAATATAATAGCAGCTACTTGCAGAAGGATGCATACAAAGCAAGAAGAAAGCCAGAAACATGATGAATTACAAAATGGCAACTCCCTGCCAACGCTACTCTTGCTTGTAATCATTTGTCACAAATTACATCAAAATACCTCTTTAATTATTTAGGTGATAGCTTAGTAGTCAGCCAACATGCAAATATCTGACCCAGAAAATTTCATTTACCTGATACCAGAGAAATAAATGTGGTGGTGTTTGGAGATTATCAACAAAAGCACATGTTGCATTCACAATGTTAAGTTTTGGAAAGAAAATAAAGCTGCACGTTTAAGAGTTATTCTATGAAGAAAGGGATGCTGGCTTTTCAGAGCAAAGATTCTCCTGCAGTTCTTTCAATTCTTCATTTATATTTGAGACTCTGTCCAAGGCTGGACCCAAGTTAGACTGCCCTACATAATAAGGCCATTTAGGTTTTCAGTTCCATCCTGTCTACCACTGGGGATTCAGATCCTGCTGGACTTGACAATTTACTGAAGCCAATAAAACCATGACTGCACGAGCAAGAAGAAAATGAGCTATTACAACAAATAATGAGGGTTTCAATATTGCATATAGGTAAAACATCACAAAATAAGGGCCTTGTAAAATCATGGCTCAGGCCTCTGAATTTGGCTGAGTAGAAAAGGACTATGGGAAAGGGACTCAGCTGAATTAGAAGTAGAAAAACAAATTCTATCACCATTAGGTATTCACATAGTGGTTTATGGTGGTTGGATGAATCACATTGGTTGTGCTTAAATGGAATGCAACTGATAAAGGCCTAACTGCTTAAGAGGCCTGGTTTTTGCAGTAAAGAGTTCTCTCTTGAACCTCCCTGGGGAGTCTGTGTCGCTCTGCTTTGTAACATCTGCTCCAAGCAGGGATGGTTTTAAAGTCAGATCACAAAATCACAGAATCAGAGAATGGCTTTGTTTGAAAGGGACCTTCAAATCATACAGTTCCAACCCCCCTACCATGGGGGAATTCGCTAATTAATAGCACATTCAGTGCAAGAAAAGCTATCAGGATCCACTTCTAAGTAGTAGAGGTGTATGACTGCATATGGTATTTGAACTACTTTGGGTTTTGAACATACATGTCAGTAAGGACCCATTGCCTGCCCATCAAGAAGTGACCAGTATTACCCCAGGTGTAAAGTTTTTTCTTTCTTAATGGGTCAATTCTCAAAACCCGCCAATCTCTCATTTGTGTATTTCTGTCTCTACCCTCACTCCTAAATTGATATAACTGAAGGACACTTCTGAAATAATCTGCTGAAGCTTATACACTATGTGTTTCAAAACCAGTAAGAGTACAAATTTCCTAATGCTGCTTGATTTCTTTTACAACATGAAAATATTTTCAAAAGACAGGACTCATCATGGCAGAAACAATAGTTATGAGAGGAAATATAATAATAAAATCAGTTTCCAATATCTAAGAATGGTGACAGACAGACACAAATGCACTATGGGTCTTATATTCTCCTGAAGCTATGCACTCCATTTTATGGTTTTAAAATTCGGACCTTCTACAATGAAAATGAGATGAGTTTTCTCCTGATGTTTGTTCTCGTCACCATAAATTCTCTATTAACTGCTGTTTTCTTTGGCAATCAGATCTTTTTCTTTTCTATGAAGTAAGTTGTTTCAGTAGAAAAATGGGACTGCTCATGGAATAAATAACATTGTGTTGAGAAAGGTGTCTGCCCAAGAAGGTTCTGTTCTTCAGCTACTTGCTTGGGTAAATGCTGTCACTGAAGTAAACAGGATTGTGTTCATTGCACAGGTTTTCAGATATATTTCTAATTGATCCCATTGCTCATATCCAGTTATGCAGTTTCTGGTTCTAAGGATGAAGGAGAGTGCTGGATCTGAAAAAAAAAGCAATGTCAAGTCCCTGTGGTACAGGCAGGTCTAATTCCAAGATTCAAGGGTGAAATTTTTATGAGAAGCCACTGGATAATGCAAAAGACCAATAATAAAAAAAGCAATATCAGAAAAATGTTACTAATTGAGTTTCAGTATATTTCATTTGATCTGCTTTATATCAGTGAAAACACATACTGCTAAATACACTTTTGGCTGTTCCAAGTCATTCACAGAGTGTAGAAGGACTAGAGTTGAACTTCTCATGTTCCCAGAGAAGCCTTTTTTAGGTTTTCTTCTACCATTATATCTACTAATCACAGAAATTGTACAATGATAATTTCTAAATTACATTTAACAGCCAGTTCAATTCTGACAGCAGGCTATTACCCTTTTTAACATGTTATCTTTTTGTATTTTATGCGTCACAGACTAGGCTGTGTGAAAACTTTTCCTCATAGTGGCAGCACAGAACTGCCAGACACGAACCCCCTTATCTATCAAAATTAAGCTATCTGACTACAAAGTTTCTGTTTTGTTTTATTACAGCTTCTGAGCACCCTGACATAATTCAAAAGCCATCCCAATATTATTCTTCTCTTGACTCTCCTTTAAATGTTAAAAAAGGGGTTAGGAAGAAGTAGCCACAGTCCTTACAGTAACAAAATGCTGTTCCTTTGTTTCTGGGTGCTTGGCACACGATGCAGATGCAGATCTTGATATGCTATCTGTTTTTCCCCATCTCTGTAGGCTTTGTGGACCTCACTGAATCTTCCTGTGCCTTGGTTTCCCAGTTAGACAAGCAAGATACAAATAGTGCTTCTCTCTTTTTGGGCAGAATGGTAAGCAGGAGAAGTCTCCTCTTGCAGTGTCAAAAACAAGCTCAGAAAACCTGTCGAAGATACTGTATTTGTAACACCTGGCTCCTGGTAGGTATGAGAGCCTGTTGTCACCTTTCTTTAATACTAAGATGAATATCCAGGTGGCATAGCCATAAGAGACGTTATGTCAGTGCCAGCAGACATGAGCAGGACACTGGTGTCTTTCTACAGAGGAAGAGCTCATAGATATTTTCAGTTGTTTCTAAACCTTGAGAATCACGTTTTCAGTTTGAGTTAATTGCCTGCCAGCAGTGCTAAGACAGTTTTTTTCCATCTGAGAGGTCTGCCCACTGCAGCTTTAGCATGGGCCTGGAGAGGTGTAATACGATGCTGAAGGAATGTGATTTTAGGGCTACTGTTAAGTTCTTTTATCACAAAGCTATTGTCATATCAAATGCAGTACCAGGATGTGTCAAAGGAGAATCATGAGAATAACAAAACAGAGAAAGCTTCATAATTCTATTTGTAGAGGCAATAAAATCTCTTTAAAATTATTCCAAGGGACATGAAATGCAGAAAACTGAGTCATACTGCAATGATCAGAAAGAGATTCTTCCTTCTGATGAAAGTTTAGAAGAAGCTGGTGTTGCTGTTGAGTAAGAAATGACAGACTCACCAGAAGGCTGGTTTGCACGGCAGCAGCTTTACTTCGAAAATCTCTCCTTTATAGACTGTTCCCATACAGACAGACCAATTAATCAATACATTTCACCTAATTGGCTAATTAACAGGAACACCTTTGTTATACACAATCTTTGAGAAAAACAGGATATGATTTTTGAATCTTTTTAAGGCATTTTGGTGTTCAGCCTTAAATTAGGCTAAATATCTTTGATTTGTGGGTATTGCAAGTGAGCAACAGAAATCACTGCCCTGGCTTGCCTTTTCTTCAGCTCCTTTCCATGGGAGACTTGGAGACATGGGAGACATCACAGGTGGTAAGTTAGTGGGCACACCATGAGTCTGAAAGAGCTTTGCACAGTAAACATAGAGGAGAATTAAATATTGAAGTGCAGATGATAGAAGCTGCCCAATGGACTGTGCTGGTGGAAATCAAATACTAGTCTAGTATTTTGAATTCAAATAATTCCTCCCAATGAGGCCAGAGAGGATTGTTTGCCTTTGAATCTGAGCATGTGAACAGTAGTGTATGGTCCTTCGGTTGAAAACAGTGTAGATACTTCTCCTTTTTCTCATTAATGGCTCAGAGTCTGAAAAGGCAGCTACAAAATGGTAAATACATCCCTACACATTCAAAAATTGTTGTTATTAATTTGCATCTCCACCATAACGACAGATTGTTAGAACTAAAATACAGATTTAGTACAGGGAATTTTATAGCTTCCCAGAAATTAAGCAGGAATTGGCCAATGGGCCTTAACAGTAGCTACAGGTTTTTCAGCATGACACATCTCAAAAGTATTTTAACCTTACAGTACTTTTCTGTGTTATGCTTTAATCTCAAGGAAGCATGAAAAAAAAAAAAGCAAAAAGAAAAAAAAGAGCACGCTATATATAAGCAAAGTGGATCCTTGCTTGGCTTTAAGAACAGACATGGTGCTAAGCCAATTAGAGAAGCTGGTAGCGCCTCTGTGAGATATTTAAGTAGGAAATCAAAACCGCAGCCAGTTCTTCCTAGGGGTGGGGAGGCTCTGTGGCTTCCACCATCTCGGCATGGCCAGTGGTGAACTTTGTCTGCTTGGCTGCTTTTAGCCAGCTGTGCTGTGGGCAGATGTGCAGGGGTGGCAGCAGCAGATTTTCCTTTTCGGCACCATGGCAGCCAGCCCTGCCCGTATCGTGGCAGTAAGGGCCACATGGCCAGCAGTGAGGGGCATGGCAAGCAACTCCCCAACATGGAGCCTGGACAATATCAACTTCTCAGCACTGCTAAGTCCTGCAGAAATCTTTGAACTGATGGAATTTGTTTGCAATGGTACTTATGAGTAGTTTTTTCCCCTCTTAGTTGGAGAAGGAGGAATAAATGAGGACATGTGGAGAAAAACAACATGGTGACACCAAGGTCAGTGAAAAGAAGGAGAGGGAGGAGGTGCTCCAAATATCGGAGCTGAGATTCTTCTGTAAGCCGTGGTGAGGACTATAATGCAATAAACTGTCTCCCTATAAATCAGGAAGAGCTTGGGGGAATGCAGAAATCCACTTGCAGCCTGTGGGAAAACATGCTCATGCTGGAGCAGGTGGATGCTAAAAAGCTGCAATCTAGTGAGAGACCTGAACAGAGAGAGAAGGCTCTTGCTTCCAGAGACATAGAAAGAGGACCCTTGCTTCCAAACTAGAACAGGTTATCCTTAAGAGACTACACCCCATGAACTAATGACCCAGGCAAAAATGTTCAGGGAAGACTCATGTTACAGCAGGTCGGATGGGACTGCTCTTTGTGAATATAAAATCCCTGCTGGAGAGTTCACAGAGAACCGTCTCCTGTGGGAAGGACCCTATGGCCTAGCAAAAGAGTCCTCTCCCTAAGAGAACTGAAGAAGGATTTTGAGGGAAAAACTGACCAAAACTTTATGCCCTGTCTCCCTATGCTGTCAGTGGGGAGGGAGAGGCTGGAGGGGGGAAGGTGTTTTAAAGACTTATTTTATTCCTTGTTATCCACTTCTGACTCTGTTAATAATAAATTTTTACTTTATACCTTTAAGCCAGTTTTTACCTTTAGAGTGTTTTCTCCTAATCCTTGTCTCAACTCATGAGCCCTTTGGGTTTTTTTGCCCTCCTCTACTCAGCTACAGCGGAGGAAAATGAGTGGTTTTCATGGGTGCCTGGCATTCAGCCAGTGTCAAACCACAACAGTCAACAAGGTGGTGATCAGTAAAACATGATGATCTTGGAGTCTTTTCCAACTTAAATGATCCTGTAATTCTATAATTTATTAAATGGCTTATAACATTTAAACCTCTAGGAAAGATTAATAGCCGTCTGATATTGCTCCAGTGAAAACTGTGTGCCCTTGATTCCAGCTGCAATGCTCAAGTGCTCAGAGCTCTCAGCTGTACCTCGGTAATGTTGATGTAATGTTCTACTATTTGAAGATCCTGTCTGCCACTAAACATCACCAAGACATTCAGCCTTTCACACATGAGCAGTCAATGGCTGATGACCTGTAATTCTCATATGATAATAAATCCAAAGGAAGGAATTGCTCTGCTAAATGTTAGCTGAGTCACTGCTCATTACAATACAAGGGGTAAATGTGGAGCTGAATTTTTTGAAGGGTCAAACACAAACTTTAATAGAAGTATTACTCTTACAGCTCAAACTCTTTTGAAATCTGAATGAAGAAACCCATAAGGCAAGTAATACCCCTCACTGGGAGTGTTCAATACTCAAAAAAAATACTACATATTAAAAAAAATAATCTATCCAAAAGGCTTGGCATAAGATGATATTCTTTTCATTATGTTTGAGACCGCTTGATTTTTGGTCATGGTTGAGACTGAGCTTCTCTTAAAAGAAACATGACTCATATACTGCCCTGTACAGATTAAGTATTCTGAACTCAATGTTCTTTCGTAATGGCTTCAACTTCAAAAATTAATCAAACCCCACAATTAAAAGAAATTACTCTTTTGAGGATATTGTAGTTCAGCCAGAATATGTGTCAATGTACTGAATATTTTTCATCTTAACACCCCAATTGCTTGTGAAGTTCTAGAGACCAACACTTTTCCTCAGTAACAACTGTATGGTGAGAGTGGTATCTTCTAGGTGGAAGGGTGGAAGTCTTAAACTTTATTTTTTGCCACTGTTCAAAGGAAAGGTAATCTGCGTTGGCCCTATATTAGGTCAAAGCAGTAACAATCTCCTATTGGTTCAGCATACAAGCTTCTTTAGTAGAAGTGTGAAAAAAAGGCCCCTCCCTACACATTCCTCTGCCAAGCCAGGAGTGATACAGATCTTGGCTTGGTTTAATCATTGAACAAGATGTACCAGGCTGCTTTCCAGTAAAGAAAGTCTGCCTTCCTCACCCTCTTCTTAGGATCCATTTTGAGGTTTATTGCACTTAGTTATGAGACAGAGATTCCAAGTGTTCTAAGCTTAGATGGAAAGTAAGAATGTATTACAGTGATGGTTTCAACGCAGATGTGTTAATACAAAGATACCTCTGTCAAGATTTATCTTACCTCACTTGAGATAGTCATCACATTAGATTCTAGCCATGTCCATTGCTTAAGTTCTTGCTGTGCTCAGTTAGATAGAGACAGCACTCAAGGACAACTTGATCCCCATGACTGAGATGCTGCTTCACCAGGGTCCTCACCACAGGCTGCAAGTATATCTCAGTTCTGGTGCCAGGAGCATCTCCTCCCCCTCCTTCTCCACTGACCTTGGTGTTTGCACAGTTGTTCTTCTCACATGTTCTCCCTCCACTCTTCTCTGTCTTAAATTACAACTGCACCACATCTTTTGTTTTCCCTTCTGCTTAAATATGTTATCACAGAGGCTTTATCAGCATTTCTAATTGCTCCAGCCTTGGCCGGTGGCACATCCATCTTTGGAGCCACCAGGGGTTGGCTCTGCTGGACATAGAAGAAGCTTCTAGCAGCTTCTTAAAGAAGCCACCCCTTTAAGTCCCCCCTCTGCTACCAAAATCAGGCCATGCAAAAACAATGCACTGGCTTTTAATAACTACACAAATTTTTAAAGTGAGCAGTCGTTTCTCACACCTCTAACTTCTGGGCCTTCTCTCACGTACCACACCATTTGCTTTCCCCTCACAACTCCAGCGTTGCCAACCGTTTTCTTGACTTGCCTACAATTGCCTACACTTGCTTTGCATTGCCTTACCTGCATGGAAGGCAAGGCAAAGCGTGATAGCAAGGCAAGGCAAAGCAAAAAAAGGAAACATTTTGTAGCACTAGGCAAGGCAGACATAAGCAAGGCAAACAAAGCAAGGGTAGGCTAGGAAAATTAGGCACAGTACTGAAGGCAAAGCATGGCCAAGTGACTGCCATCTTTTACTTGGGAAGTAAAAGATCACCGCAGTGGATGGAGCGGTGGTAAGGGTGCCATGATCTTCCTGAAGAAGCGTCCTGAGAAGGATGGCTCAGGGGTACAGGCACATCCTTCGCTCACAGCTGTTTGATATTTCCAGACAATGCAGAGGGAAGAGATCAGAGCATTGTATGGCATTCCACAGAGAATAAAGCCTTGTCCTGGATTAGGGCAAATCTGGGAGAAAACTTCCAAAGGGGGCTCCCCCAGAAAACAAACTCACACAGTCCCTTTTCCCTACCGGTTCGGGAAGGATTCTTCGGAGAGAAGTGGAAAGAACCTGTTTATTTAACAAGCACAATACCTCTAGCACACAAAATGAACAATACTAGATGACAACACTTTCACCGATCTGAAAAGGATGACAAATTTAGAAAGTCTTTCCTGGGAGTGGTCGCTCTGTTCTTGCTTCTTTTGGTGCTGGGGATAGCTGCTGCAGCCACAAGATGTAAACTCTTGGTGTTTCCCAGGTCCCAGTCTGGAGTAGGTTTGGATGGTTCTAAAAAGGGAAGGGAGAAAACAGTCCAGGGAAAAATCTGGACTGCTTAGCTAAACTAACAGAAGTAAAAAGCAAAAGCAGAGCGGGAGCAAAGCAGGAGCAAGAGCAAAGCAAAGCAGCAAAAAGCAAAGCCAAAAGCAAAAGCTGCACTATGTACTGCCCCGTCTCTCTGTCCTGCCAGCCGTGGGGGAGCAGGCTGATAACAAACCAAAACAAACCTTGCTCTTCAGAGCCAGTCATGAAGACACAGTATATAACATCCAGCACCAACAGAACACACGATTGGGGATACAAACATCATAACCTCACCCTAGGACATTCCACTCTTTATTTTTATATCGTTAACATACTACCCCACATTAAACACCAAATTTTGTCCTAGATTAGAGCAAATCTAGGAAAAAACTTCCAAAGAGAGCTCCCCCAAAAAACAAACTCACACAACCTCTTTTCCCTACCGATTCAAAAAAAATTCTTCAAAAAGAAGTAAAAAAAACCTGTTTATTTAACAAACACAATACCTCTAACACACAAAATAAACAATACTAAATGACAACACTTTCATCAATCTAAAAAAAATAACAAATTTAAAAAGTCTTTCCTAAAAATAGTCGCTCTGTTGTTGCTTCTTTTAGCGCTAAAAATAGCTGCTGCAGCCATAAAATGCAAACTCTCAGTGTTTCCCAAGTCCCAGTCTAAAATAAGTTTAGATAGTTCTAAAAAAAAAAAAAAAAAAAAAAAAAAAAAAAATCCAAGAAAAAATCTAGACTGCTTAGCTAAACTAACAGAAATAAAAAACAAAAGCAAAGCAAGAACAAAGCAAGAACAAAAGCAAAACAAAGCAACAAAAAACAAAGCCAAAAGCAAAAGCCACACTATATACTGTCCCGTCTCTCTGTTCCGCCAGCCGTAGAAAAACAAACTAATAACAAACCAAAACAAACCTTGCTCTTCAGAGCCAATCATAAAGACACAATACATAACATCCAACACCAACAAAACACACAATTAAAAATACAAACATCATAACCTCACCCTAAAACAAGCCTTTATTGAAATATCATGTTTTCTGCTGGGCTGTTGGGGTCCACTCCGGCCAGCTATGGACCCTTGCCCACACAATAATTCACAGATGAAGGTAAAAGATTGAGAAGTACTCTCCTGCACCTGGGAAACATTCTCCTTTATTCCAAGAGACACACCAGGAGGACAAACCCGTGGGAGAAAGAGGATGTTCCCTGGTGACAGGGAACTTTTGTACCCCAGGGATGGGGACAGAGGAAGAGGTCCACAGCCAATGGGATACCAGTGAGGAGTGGCGAGAGGAGGGGTAACCCAGGGAGAGACCACCAGGGGGTACTGAGGTGGGTGAGGGAAAGATCATGTGATGGGGGAAAGGAATAACAAACCATGTGATATAACATAAGCTATATAGTGCAATTTAAAACTATTCTGTGCAAATTCCCAATCACCCAGTGCAAAAGAACAACTAAAACTAGTGCACCACAACACCTTATTATGAGCAGGGCAATCCGCGAAGGAGGCCAAAGACATCAGCTCCAAGGAGGCAGGGAAAACAGGGGTTTATATGGGAAAGGCAGGGGGCAGAGGAAAACACGTGAGTGAATGGGATGAGATTGCAGGGGCAGAGCAAAGGGGAAGGGCCAGTGGGGTAAAAGAAATCAACATACAGTCGCAAAGGTCTCTGGGGCAATTTTCTTGCTCTTCCTGACTGAAAGGGTTGTAGCTCAGGGGTTGGCCCTGCAGGGGAGTGCAAGAGGCTTTCTCTTTGCCAGTTCTCCAGCCCCCACAAAAGATAAAGTGGCAATGTTGGTAGGGCAGATGTTAAGGTACTGTGGGGAAGCTAGAGTCCAGGAAGACATTTCTGTCCTGGCCCCTTCTGTGTAGGAGCCATTGTTGGACATAGTCAGTACTGGACGTGGTACGTAACTTTAACTTGGTAACTTACTGAACAAGAACGGCAATGCTTTCTCATGGGGAGGAATAATGTAGCCCCAGTGTTGGACATGCAGATAAGAAGCTGTGTCGTGCAGCTCGAGGGTGGCAGCAACTTTCTGTCCTGGTGCTGGTTTGGAAGCACTGACTCAATTTACATAATCATGGAGTCGGTATCCATCTTTGCAAGGCAGTCACCCTCCTGAAAGAATCAATTTGGTATGTGTTTTCCACTTCTCAGAGGTAGCGTTCTTGAAATTCTGCCAACACACTTATTTTGGACAAGGTAACCAAGACCCCCCTGCGCAGGGTCTTGGTGTGCCGTGGATCTAGAGCCCCACAAAGGTAATGCCCAGTACCAGTGTTCTGACACCTTTGTATAGGATCAGTCCATGGATGTTTTTGATTTTGGAAAAGGGTATGCCATTTCTTTTGAGATGGGCTTCTAGTTCCTCTCTTTGGCAAAGAAGGCAAGTTTGGAGGGCACTTTGGGGGGTCAACGTGAATTTAAAGGTTTTTCCGAATGGGCACTTCTCTAGGTTAGAGCTGCTGAGCTGTCAGTGGTAATGCAGAGGCCAAAATGGGGAGTTTTTGTCCCTGTAGGTTTAGTGTGTGAGCAGTCTCTGGTGCCATTCCATTTGGATCCAGGCTCTGTGAGACTGAAGGCTTATGGTGATACCTAGAGCTGAGAAGGAAAGTGACAATAGCAGGGTGTGTCTTCGTAGTTTGATGGGTGCAATTGAAACTGTAGGCAGCAAAGAGCTTTCTCCACCAACAGTTTTGTGAGCTCTGTTTTTTGCAGATGTTTTCAAGTCCGTTACTGGACACTAGGAGAGTGAAAAAAGTTTGTTAGGGCAGAGGAGTTGGTGTTGCCCTTTGAGTGTGGTGCAAAGAAAAGTATGCTCTTGGAAGGGGAAGATCAGTGAAATCTTGTTGTCCTGACATAGCTGATTTGAGAGCAGGGATGTTTCTGACTTGGCTATGTCCTGAGGGTGGTTTCAAGCTGGGCTCAGTGAGTGTCCTTGTTTTGTGAGCCGACAGCGCCATGGTGTGGTTATTTTGATGGGCCAGGACAGAAGGCATTTGCTGATCTACCCTCTTCCCTCTGCAACCTGACATTAGCAGCACAAATATTTTCATACACTTTCATTGTTACCATGTCCATACAGCTAGAGATTACACAGATGGAAGTGTCAAGAGGGAAAATGTTCTTAAAGTACTTCCTATTCTTAACAGCCTTTAAATTGAGCACAATGTTCTGTATCTTCTTTCCCAGATAGACCTGCCATCAGTTTTTTTCACTCTCATGTGAAAGCAAGCATCCAGCAGCTACTCTAATACAAAAAGGCTCTTGAAATAAAAACCAGTGCAGATCTGCACCTTCTGTGTGCCCCATGTAAACCACACCAAACTCACCTATCCTTGCCTTCTCCGCTGCATCTACCATTGTGTTCTCTGGATCTTGGAACCTAAAGATAGGCAAAGTTGTTTCCACAGAGGAGTTGGAAGAGGCATAGGTAGCAGCACAAGTAGCTCTTGCTGAATTTTAGTCCTTACGACTGCTACAATGAATTAGGTTGGTAGGCCTGATGCCTTGGGTTTTAGCTTTTATAATTTTCAGATTCTGTACTGCTTTAGTGTGTAGTTCTGAGCTTCATATTAGGGGATAGTAAGCTCTCATCATAGTGTAGGTAGACAAAACAATTCCTTCTCTAGCTGGGGACCAAGGACAAACAATCCAAACCTCAGGCCAAAGAGTATAAACAACAGCGGAATGAAGAGAGGAAAAACAAGAAGGATGGGACTTCATAACCTAAAGCTATAATTGGACAATTAACTCCAATATGCTAATGGACCAGAACTTACAGAAGTGAAGACCTTGTGACTGCTCATCCATTTTTATGACCATTTTGGGTTCATCTTGGGTGTAGCCCTGCCTGGGCTCTTGTACTGCCTAAGCTGTATCCACTGAGGCCTTTTAATAAATACCTACTTTATTTTTTAACTCCATCTAACCTCAGTTCTAGGTCAACCTTCACAAGGCATGAGGCCAGTGCTCCTTTTATGCCGGTATGCTGCACGCACCAGCCTGGTTATCTGCGGCTTCGCTCTTCACCTTTTGTAACCAGTAGCACTTTTATTCTCCTGGAGGCGAACAGGCATCTACTTCTTGCTATGAACACTGTGCCAGCAGTGAAGGGCTCCAGAGCACTGCTTTTGCCTAAGGACACTCGGGCCAGGCACTTACCTTCTCAGCACTCCTTAGCCCCATATTCTGTGTCTCTTGCTGTCTTACAGAAAAGCTTTTTTGACTACATCTCGCAAGGAGAAGCTGTGCCAGGACAACAGACTTGCCTAGAGCTTGCCCCTGCTTCTTTTAATTGCTCCACAATCAAGGGGCAGTCCTCTTTCCTATACAATTTGAAAACTGCTGTCAGATCTTGGTGCTCTCTTCCTGGTCCTTCTCAGCTCAAAGTACCAGCGTGCACATGACAGCCTCCCAAGGACAAAAGATCCCGAGAGATGTCACAGTGCATGCATGTAGCACAGATGCTGAAAAGCAGCAAAGCCGAATGCCTCAGCTGAGCGTCAATTTTGTGCAGACCACAGAGGCACCACATGTTTTGCACTGTTTCAAAGCTCCTTGGAGAAGGAGGACTTTAAGGATACCTTGTGTTCCGCAGAAGTCTGCAGCACTGAAGATGTAAGAAAATGCTTATCTTCACATTTTGTCATGAGGTCCCACAGCTGCAAGGTTATTCTCAGCTGACTCTGATTGTGAACAAGCTGTTGCTGGGCTTCTTCAATTCAGTACGCTGCTCACACAAGCCCTCTGCTCTGCCACTTTGCCTTTAGTGATCCAGACAGAAGTGAAGCCCAGTGGTGGCATTCAACTTTGCCGCTTTTCAGTGCATATAACTGCACACAACCACTGCATGCTGTGCACGGTTTTTCCTCAGCTCGAAGCTCAACTGTCCATATAGCTCTTACATTGCGACAGAAGCCAGAAGAGAAGCACTTTTGCTGGATTAGTCATTCTCTATCCAAGACTTTCAAGAGCACCATAATCTGGGTGAAGAGAAGGGGACATGAGAATGCCTTCTGTATTGACGCATGCTTCTTGGTGATCTATAGCTGCATAGCCTTTGCAGCAGTGAAGGTGTAAGAAAGTGCTTATCCCCATGTTTTGTGATGAAGTCCCATGGCTACAAGTGTATTCTCACCTGACTCTGCGAATGAACTGTTGCTGGATTTTTGCAATTATGTACACTGCGCACAAAATCCCACTGGTCTGCCCTTTCATTCTTCGTCTTCTGTGATCTGCACAGATCTGAAGCTCAGTGAAGGCATTCTGTTTTGCTGCTTTTCACTCTCTGTGCTGCATGCCTGTACTGTGACATCTCTTGGGATTTTTTTATCTTTGTGAGGCTGTAATGTGTGCACTGACACTTCCAACTGAGGACTGTGCAGAGAGCACCACAATCTTACAGCGCTTTGCAGGCTGTATAGGAAAGAGGACTGCCCCATGAATGTGGTGCAAATACAAGTTTCCACAAGTTCCAGGGCAAAGCTCCAGGCAAATGTGTTGTCATGGCACATTTCCTCTGTGTGAGACATAGTCGAAATGCTTTCAATCTAGATTTAGATGCCAAGAGGGTAGATTGTGGAGATACACAGTGCTGAGAACATTTGCATGGTCCAGGTGTCTTTTGCCAAAGCAGTGTGCTGCAGCTGACACAGTGTTCTGTGTGAGAAGTAGACAATGAGTTGCCTCTGGGAGAATGAAAGTGTGACAGCTTCCAAGAGGCGAAGAACGAAGCCACAAAGCACTGGGCTGTGTGCATAGCATTCAGATTGCTGGAGGACCATGCATGCTGCTTGCCTGCCTGCCAAATTCACACTAGCATTTATATGGAGGAAGTTCATGGCCAGCTTTCTGGTGCTTCTACCTGCTGTGGTGTGATTTTGTTCTTTATTTAGTTAATTCATTGTTATCCTGTGTCAGAAAATTGTTTGTTCCATGTACCCCTGCCCAGTTCTAAAAATGGTTTTTCCCTAAGTTGTGTACACCCCTTTCCCTGTCAATCTCCTTCGTACTTACCCCTGTTTCTAGACCCTTCATTGTCAATCCTCTAAACCCTGCCCCTGCAGCATGTCCATGATTGTTTGCTACACCCCTTTGTCCAGAAACTTCTTTGTCAGTTATGTTATCCCATCTTTCCTATTAGTTGATTATGTATGCACTCCTCCCTTCTCTTCCATCATTGGTTGTATTATAATTATGTCCTTCCTCATGCTCCTCCTTGCTAGCTGGCAACTGGTTGTTAGGCAGTCTCCTCCCCAGAGGCTGCACCCCTTTATAAATTGATGTAATCGCATGTTCTGTGCTCTTCTATGCCTGGTGCCTCCTACCTTGTTGCTTTGTACCTTGCTCATTGTTCTTTTCTCCGGGAAAGAATAAGCAGCTTGGAACTCACAGCCAGAGAGCCCCTCTCTTTCTCATTCATTGCTCCACCTTGATGAGAAGCCCCTCTGGGTGTCTCCTTGGCCAAGGCCAGCTAAAGGAAGGGTTTCCTGCCAGTGGCCGACGTACCACAGTGCACACTACAGCCTTAAAAGGACTAAAGATTCCGAAAGATGTCACAGTGCATGCATGCAACATCCATGCAGCACCCATGCAGAGAACCAGCAAACCTGAGTGCCATCGCCTGCCTTCCTTACTGTGTCGATCACAGAAGGTGAAAACTGAAGCAGCAGAGCACCAGGCTTGTGTGCACAGTGTATTGAATTGCAAACCTCTGGCAAAAGCATGTCAAGAATCAGTCAGCAGAGAATACGCTTGCTGCTTGGAAAAGTAACACTGCCGTTATACTTCATCCCAAAACATGGAGATAAGCACTTTCTTCCACCTTCACTTTGCAAAGTCCTTGCAGCTGGAGATCACCAAGAATGCATCAAAACAGAAGGTGCACTTGGAGCGCTCCTTCTCCAAGCAGCCTTGAAACTGCTCACAACACCCTGTGCACTGTACTCTCCTTCTCAAATAGAGAAGTGCCATCCTTTTTTCACTCTCTTGGCAACTTTCAGCAGCTGCTCCCACAGAAAAAAGCTGTAGAAGTAAAAGCCAGTGCTGGGCTGCACCTTCCCTCTTGTGCAAGTAATCCACATTTAACACACTGGTGCATCTGTCATAGGGTTCTCTGCATCTCGGAGCCTAAAAGGAAGTGCATTAGTTTACACTGTTCGCTGATCTTCCCCTTCCAAGTGCAGACTCATATTTGCACTCAAACAGCAACGTGAACTCCTTTGTCGCTAATAAATCTTTTCACTCTCACAGAGTCAGTTACAAATTTGAACATATCGGGCAAAAAACACAGCTCACCGATATGTCAGCTGAAAAAGCTTTTGCCATCTACAACTTCAATTGAACACATCCAACTGCATCTGTTGAAGAGAGGAACTTCTCAAAGCCCTTCTCAAAAGAAATGGCATATCCTCCTCCTAAACAGTCAGTCTTCAGGGACTGTTCCCGTACAAAGGTGCTAGAACACTTGTTACCGAGCATTCCCTGTCCCTGGACCTATATCAGCTGCATACCAAGACAGAGCTTGGAGAGTGCTTACCTTGTGCAAAGTAAGGGTACTGTCAGAATTTCAGAAGACCACCTCTGAGGAGTGGAAAGCACATGCCGAATTAAATCTTTCAAGAGACCTTCCCAACCCTTTCTTCCCTGGTCTTGCCTTGCCTGCCTGCACTTCCTCATGTCTGTCTAGATTTGTTTATCCCAACCCTGCATTCCCTTACTAAACTCTCAGTGTCTTTCCTGTGCTCTTCATTGCACTCCGTTGCTTTGCATTGACTTGCTCACCCATCCCCCACCATGGCTTGTCTACCACTTTTTTCCTCACCTCGCTGTGCATTGCCTCTTTCTCTTAGGACACTCACTCACTGCCTTGCTTATCTAGCACATCCCTTACCTTGCACACTTATACTTTTCCTTGCCTTGCACTGCTTAACATTCCTCCAGTTGGCTTCCTCACCTCACCCCCACCTTGACTTCCCTGTCTCTTTTTGCCTGGCCCTGCCTTGCCTTTCTTGCGCCTCCTTTGACCTGCTGGCCCCAACTTTGAATTGCCTTACCAACACTGAGGCATCCTTCCTTCACCTCTCCTGCCACTCCTTTGCCTTGCATTGCCTTGCTCACTTATCTCCCACCTGTACTTTCTTACTCTTTTTATACTCTCCTTGCTTTGCCCTGCAACATTGTCGTTTGTCTTGCTTTCCTCCCCTCCCGCAACCTTGCCTTGCCTTCCATTCCTTTCCCTTTGTCAAAGTGGACTTGAATGCTAGACTTCCCCTTTTGTCAAATAAACCTGGGGTTTTCTGGGGTAAAAATCTGCATTATTGGAAATCACCTGCCTGGCTGGGGTGGGAGCACACAAATAGCTTCCTGGGGATACAAGTGAAATCTGGCTGTGGAGCTCAAAGATTGGTCCCATCTCTGACTTGGAGGAGGTCAGGAATTTCTCTGTGAGAAAGAAAAAGTGGGGAAAAGAATTCTACTTCAGCTTGTCATAATACAACTCAGATAGGAAACTGAGGCACATAGCCTCAGAATGAAAACTTTGTCTTTAGTTCTCAAAAATATTAAAGAGCTCCAAGATCCACTTATCGAAGAATCTTTATATGCCACACAAATGCTGACAACCTCTACTTGGTCCATGATATGTTTGTACAGCAGACAGGGGGCTGTGGAATCCAGCTGGCCCCTAAGAACACCCTATGAAAGCCCTAGATAGACTCAAAAGTGTAACCTCATGGGTTTAACCTCTGCTTGGGTCCCTCTGTGCCTCAGTCCACTTTGTTCCCTGATCTGGAAAATCATTTTTGAATGCTGACATTCCCATGCATGTAAAAATCTCCCTGGGCTCATATATTACAGCTGCTCCTGATGGAAGTATTTATACAGTGACTAAGTGATTTGGGCTAAAAGGGACCTTAAACACCTTGTTCTACCTCCCTACCATGGGCACGGACACCTTCTACTAGACAAGGTTGCCCAAATGTTGTCCCTCGTGATGTTTTTTAATGGTTCATTGTTTTCCCCTACTTTTTTTTTTCTAAATCACGCACAATCGTTACTTGTTCTCTCCTTGCTTATAGCCTTTCTGGAGCAGGAATCCCTATTTCGTACTAGAGGGTGACCATCTATCCCCACTGGACAGTATGAGGATCATTGTCCCTGCCTAGGTCTTTTAAATGTTCCACTGATAATAAAATAATCACTACAAAACCACCATGAACATCTCTGAAGATGGAAGGGATAGGCAGTTCCAGACCAGCCACAGGCTGAAATTAAACTTGCATTCACCTAAAAAAAACCAAAAAAACAAAAAAAAAAAAAAAAAAAAAAACAAACAACAACAACAAAAAAATTTTGATGTTCCAGTTAAGTCTGGTATCTTTTTTAAGGACAGTTTGCATACTTCAGGTTATTCCTGGCCTGGTGGCCGGAACACCTTAGCTGCAGTCTTGCTCCACACCATTGGGTGTCATCTTAAAACCACCAGTCCTGGACTCTGTAGCTTTATTCAAGCTGTATTTCAGTCTATTCTTGCTGTGCTTTCCAATGGGAATTTCTTGAAAAGGTGCTGTCCTCTTTTTCCTACTGCTATGGGTATCCTTAAAATTTTAAATGCAGGCAGAGGTCCAACAGTCTGGGTTTGTACAGCGTGCAAATAAGGAGGCTTGTAAGAAATGGAGACAGAGATTTTATTTGACCTGCAGTAATAGAACAAGTGTGAATGGTTTTAAACTGCAAAAGGATACATTCAGTCTAGATATGAGGAAGAACTTTTTTCATTCTGAAGGTGGTGAGGCACTGGCACAGTTTGCCCAGGGAAGCTGTGGCTGTCCCATCCCTGGAAACTTTCCAGGTCAAGTTGGCTGGGGCTCTGAGCAATCTGAACTAGTTAAAGGTGTCCCTGCTCATTGAATGTGGGTTGGAATTGGGAGACCTTTAAAAGTCTCTTCCAACCCAAACCATTCTGTGATTCGATGAAACTCACAGTAATGTCAGCAAAAGTCTGGAAATGGCTGCTGGAGAAAAAAGAGTGTGTTTGGGGTTTCTTTTTGGTTTTGGTGTTGTTTTGTTTGCTTGTTCATTTTTGTTTTTGTTTTGGTTTTTTTTTTTGTTTTGTATTTTGTTTTTTGGGGTTTTGTTTGCTTTTTTTGTTGTTTGTTTGTTTGTTTGTTTTGTTGTTGTTTTTGGGGGGCTTTTTTGTAATCCCAGATGAGGTTTCTTTTAAACAAACTCAGGTCAGGGGTGGCTTTCCTGAAGTAGAACCAGTAGCAGGGCCAAGACAGTGAAGTCTGTTTTTATCCAGATTACTGGGTGGTGGAAAATGGTCTACAGTTGAATGTAAAAACTCTTCATGTGTGCCCTGTGCTGTCTGGACAGAATCTCAGTACAGAATTCTCTGTATAGCATTTTAGCACCTTGAGTAGAAAAGTCTGAAGCAGACTTATGATGTCCTTGCTTTGTAGCAGATGAATGCAATGAGATCATGGATGTACTGTGGGAAAAAAGAGGGGTCAAAGCTGGTGTTTGATTACAGCCCAAATATTGAACACGGGTCCAGATTCCTTCCCAAAGCCAAATCAAGTTCACCTCTGCCTAAAGATACATAGAGGTGAACACGAGGGGTACCTGGAAGGGAGGAAGGGTGGCTTTTGGGCCCCTAGGAGAAGCACTGAAGCTCATCACCTAGCTCCACTGCAAATCTCACCTTGGCAAAACTCTCAGCCTCAATGCAGATGGGTCCTCACCTGCAAAATAGAGACTGTCACAGCAGCATGTAAGCATCTCGCAGAGAAGAGGATCTATAGCTCAACAGAGCCTCTTTCCTTGAAAAAAGCCTCAAGTTTGTTTATGATAGAGGTTTCGTGATAATAAATCCCCTAACAGTTGAGGTGGAACAGGTCACAGGACAGAGAGAGGGGCAGGGAGGTTTCTCAGGACATGGCATCTGCATCTGTTTTCATCAGCATCCCACTGACTTGGGAAGGAAGAGCCTCTAATAACATCTCACTGTTTCTTGTCATGGAAACAGCTGAACCAGGACCCTGAGCAGGTAGGTGAAGCAGTGTATGCTGGATAGCTGGGTGTGTGTTGGACTACTGTACCTGGTAAGGAGCAGATGGTTGGAAATACTCAAATACATATACAATTTCTCTTTTTCTCCCTCACCCTGAGGGAAAGGAGAAAAAAAAAAAAAAAAACAAGCAAACAAAACCACCAAAACAAGCAAACAAACCACTTCTCTATTTCTTTGACCCTTTGGCTTTCAAGGAAAGCTCAGAAGTGCTCCATAGCAGAATGTGGATCTTCCTGTGCCATCCCTCAAACAGAGAGGATGCCCTGAGCACATCTTCCTAGAAACAGTTATCAGAAAAAGGAAAAATGAAACAGGAACATGATTCTTGGCTTTCCCTAAGCCTCTCCTGGGTCAGTGCTTCCCTTTTGCCTTCTCTTGTGGTGGTAGAAGCAACTCAGACTCTTCTTCAAAGGGAGAGGAAATCCTGACTATAAAAGCAATGACCATTTCAGTCATTAAAGCTGTGAGTGATCAACTTGCAAAAAGCATTGTAAAGGTGTCAGCTGTGCTTAATAGCATTTGGATGGCTTTATGACTCTGTTCTGACACATTATCAATGAAATTACCCTAGAAATAGGCAGATGTGAGCAGAAGTGTCTTGTGTGGTAAAGCACAGGCTCTGCTGCACTGATCCAGTAACCTGTGGTTAATAGACCACTAGTGAGCTACAATGTGCATTGTGTATTAATACATTGCTGAAGTCTGGAGATATCATCAGCGGCTGGTCCTGACTATCATCAGTATCTGAAAGCTAATGTAGAATTGTACCAATTATCCTTACTTAATTAATTTTTTATAGTTATCCCTGTATAATTGTGCTTTTCTAGAGCAATAAGCTTATTTCCACCAAGGGGGAGTATTCTGTTTATTTTCCCCAAATTCATCCAGACTATTTCACTGGTTGCCAAACAGCAGATACAAAGTGCAGTGTATCTCCAAAATGGTGGGATGCTCTTAAGATTGAGAAGCATCTGAGAAATCTCTAATGCCCTTACAGAACATTTTGAACAAAGCACCTTCTTCCACCTAGGCTGAGTGTCACAGTCGGGACTTAAAGAGGGATCAATAGGTGAGAGAAGTCAGTGGCACAAAGTCCCCAAGCAATTTAGTTGTCATGTCCAGAGGAAATGAGCCATGCATTTGGGATTCACAGTGGGAGTTGAACATGTCCATGGCACATGTCCCATCTCTGGAAGTATTCAAGCCCACGTTGGTCAGGGCCTGGAGCAACCTGGTCTAATGGAAGGTGCTCCTGTCCATGGCAGGGACTGGAATGAGATGAACTGTCATGTCCCTTCTCACCCAAACCATTCTGTGATTCCATGGTTCCTTCAAAGATGGCTCTTAGAAGAATTTAGCAACCAGGTTTCCCCACTGAGTGATGCAATAGCTGATGCAAGTCTTGTGGGTTTGCCCCAAGAATTTGCCAGTGTCATGCCAATTCAGATAGCTTTTCCCTGTGGAGACTAGCGGTTGTAGTTGCAAGATTTTAGTACTGAAATTAGAGCTGCACATTGAAA
Source organism: Pyrgilauda ruficollis (assembly GCF_017590135.1). Lineage (NCBI taxonomy): Eukaryota > Metazoa > Chordata > Aves > Passeriformes > Passeridae > Pyrgilauda > Pyrgilauda ruficollis. The sequence goes on from NW_024519652.1 coordinate 434,282, forward strand.
TATTGATGTGCAAGGAAGAGAGAGGAAAGCAGCTGAGGAAACAGTGGTTGAAGTGTAAGGCAGTAAAAGAGGGTGTTTTCTTTGCCTCTTCCTGGGGAATGGGTTAAACATTGGGTTGAAACTCACAGCAAAAATAAAGACAATTAAAGATCCTGGAAATTTCAGCTAAGGATTTAAATGTAATAAATAAAATAATGCCTTAAGAGAGGAGTAACTGAGAGTTCTTGCTGCACAGGATCTGGCTGGGTGCATGAGAGCCCTGAGGAGTCAGGAAGGGCCAAATTTTGAGTATGTCAAGTTCTAAACAAACCAGGGTTTTCATTCAAGCTTCTCCCTTAGCAAAGAAGAAGAAAAATCTCATAGTTGCAGAGAGTCTTGCTAATGGAAATATTCAATAACCTTAATTTGATCTTGGCTTTCTCATAAATCCAAAGCAATTTCCCCATAATATCAGGAGAATATATGGCCTTTCTTGAGGCAGCAGAAACACCAAATAAATCAAATTTTAAATTCACTTGAAAACATTTGCCAGCATTTCAGATTCAATTTGTCTGATGAGATGGAGTCAGATTGAAAACAGTGATGCAGGGAAGCAAGAAGAAAATCAGGACACAAAACCAAGCAGATATTAGACCATGAATATGCATTAATGAATCATAACAACAAAAAGGAAAGGAGTCACAACCCTAATGCCCTAAGAAGCAGTCTACCTAGAACACAGTTTGAAGGACCAAATCTTTGACTTTGTGGGTTTTCCCCAAAAATGTATATTTTAATAAATGGGTAATATATCTCTGAGCTTGTTGTAAATGGGTTGAGAAATGGGTTGTAAAATACCTCTGAGCTTGTTGTTGCGAATGGGTTGAGAAATGCACAGAAGTCAGGTACATGGTCACACAACACCCTTTCCATCTCAGGGCTGGTCCAATTCACCTCTTCAGCATCCTAGGAAAAGGATTTTTCCTAACTCTGCCAGCTGGGAGCTGAAGCAGTGGGGAATGTTTCTGAAAGTGACTCCTCTTCAGAATCCCTTTTCATACATGGGGAAACTGAGGCAGGCAGTAAGATGACTTTCCCAAACTTAAATTACAAACTGAGTGAGCCCTTTCTCAGACTTACAAAATTGCACTTGAACCATGCTGGCAGTCTCTCTGTATTTGCTGACCACCCCCAGTAGCACCACTGGAGTAGGAAGTGCCTTTTTTTGGAATAGAAGCCACCAAGATCAAGTCAAAACTGAGCACCTGGCAATCAGCAGATCTGTGACATCTTGTGCTGAACACCCTAAGCCACAGAATCACAGAATGGTTTGGGTAGGAAGGGACCTTAAAAACATCATCTTCCACGACCCTGCCATGGGCAGGGCCACCTTTCACTATTGGAGATTACTTCAAGCCCCATCCAGTTTGGTCTGGAACACTTCCAGAGATGGGGCAGCCACAGCTTCTCTGGGAAATCTGTGCCAGGGCCTCACCACCATGACAGACAGGAATTTCTTTCCAATATCCCATCTAACTGTGCCTTCTGTCAGTGTCATTCCCCCTTGTCTTGTCACTCCATGCCCTTGTCCAAAGTGCGTCTCCAGGTCTATTGGAGCCCCTTTAGGCACTGGAAGGGCCTCTAAGTTGTCCCCAGAGCCTTCTCTTCTCCAGGCTGAACAATTCCACCTCTCTCAGCCTATCTCCAGAGTAGAGAGGCTCCAGTCCTCCTCACACTGTGCGCCTTGGGATGGCTTCTCTCCACACCCTACAGAAAACCCTTCAGCAGAAGCTGTTTTGGGAATCTCCATGGGACTGTGGCACTGCTAGAGCTGGGATTTGACCTCAGCACCTTTCCTCTCCACCCTACTGGCATCCCATCGGACAGTGCATTCATTTGGAGAGGCACCAACCAATTCAGCCCAGGAAGGTTAAGGCTGATGGTTCCTGAGTGGCAGCTCAGGCTCGGAGACACATGATGATGTCAGATCCACTGGTGGAGAGAGAGACTAAAAAATGGGAATGAATTACTCTTCCCAGAGTCTGTTTTTATTCCCTGCTGCTGCCTGTTCCTGGACAACTTGCTGCTGCTGCATTTCAGTTTAAAAGACTTAACAAAAAATCACTGGAAAGGGGCAAAATTGACTGACTTTGCTTTGTTTTCAGCAGAAGAGATAAGATTTCTTTTTAATTTACCTATGTCTCTGCCATCATTACCTGCTTTCCAGCTGTGTTGCTAATGAGTGTCAGGACCATCATTTTACTAATGGAGAAACTGAGGTATGGGCAGTGACTGTGACATTCCCCAGGACATGGGTAGGGATTTTTCCTGGGATATGAAATCCCTTTATCTGGTTCCTGTGCTGCAGCCCCAGGCCAGTCACATGGAAATTGCACTTCATAGATAGTAATCTTACTGACTGCTTTTGTACACTTCTCTTTACATTATTTTTCTTATGGGCAATTATTATGGAAAACAATTGCAGAAGCAGAGGAGAGTGGTAGTGGTCCATGTGGAAAATAAGCATGAGCAGTAGACCTCCAGGCTGACTGATAAAGCAGAAAACCAGCGTGTTTTAGATTGGTTTAGTAAGGAAGCAGGCTAAAAACTCCAACCAGCATTTATGGATGCAGAAAACAGGAGGGTTTTCAGAAAAAAAAAAATTTGTAAAATACATTTCCACCTGTTGGAAACTGGAATCAGGGATGCTTGAACATGGGTGGCTGGTTTTGCGTAGACTGATTTGCAGTCCTGGACCTCTTTAGCCTAAAAGAGACTACAAGAAAGATGGAGAGAGACTATTTACAAGGCAGTGTAGTGACAGAACAGGGGGGAATGGTTTCACATAGTGACAGAGGGCTGAATTAGATGACACATTGGGAAGAAATTCTTGGCTGTGAGGGTACTGAAGCCCTGGCAGAGGTTTCCCAGAGAAGCTGTTGCTTGGAAGTGTTCCAGGCCAAAATGGATGGGGCTTGGAGCCACCTGGTCTAGTGGAAAGAGCTGTGACAAGATAATTTTTAAGGTCCCCTTCAATCCTGATCATTCTATTAATTTATGTCTCTAAAAATCTTTCGAAATGGGTTCTGTGAAATTGTGCAGTCCTACCTCCAGTAAGCAAAATCCATAAATTCCAGAAGGAATTTACCTTCTGAGCAGTGAGCTAGAAGAGGTATCAACTGCCACTTCAATCCTCTGTCAGTCATGTCATTGCCCTCCAATGTACAGAGCCTAGGCTGTGGGCTGGCAGTGGCTCCTTGGTCAGGACTTGCCAGCTGTGCTTACCCGGGAAGGTCCAGGTAAGGAAGGTTGGAAGACTGAGGTAGGAAGGTAGGGCCAGACTGGGAAGGTCCTCTCCACCAGCCACCCCAAGATGGGGGGTTTCTAGGAATCAGGGAGCACATAAACCTGCAAGGAGAATTGTTTTACCTCTTTAGTGAAACTCGTTAAGTAGGTGATGCTCAGGGTAAGGTGGGTGGGAACATGCTGAAAAGAAGTGCGGCTTTTCTCTGTTTCAAAAAAGAAAAAGAACTTGGAAATGACACGTGATTTTAAGAGATACTGCTTTAGGTTGCAAATGCCTGTGTCTGAAATCTAGAAAAATGCTAGGTTGAGATTTAAGAGCTTATGCAACTATAGTTTTGCCAGTGCTGTGCCCAGCCCAACACTTCAATCACACTGCCTTCCCCACAATGCTTCTTCCTCATTTAATGCCCAGAAGTTATTGGGGACAACCCAAGGCTCAGGGGAATTGCACAGGCTGATCATCCCAGCATCTCCATGCTAGGCTATAACATAAAAAATGTTGACTTAGCACCAAGCTTTCACTAACAAACCTAGAGAGCCAGCCAGTGACAGTGAGAGGCAGCAGAACATGGGTGCAAGGTACTGCAGTGGTACATTATCATCATTCACAGGCAGCAGTGCGTGGGTTGTGCTGAGGTGCTGCTGCTTTGCTCATCTCTGACAAATATTGATATATTTAAACATAATCTGGAGTAGAAAAACACAACCAGATGTTGCTGGCTTTTGGGTGACGGGATACCTGATAGCCATTCCCACTTGTCCAAGGACTGACATTTATCTTGTGACACCACCACATCTCCACCCCAGGGGCTTTTCAGAACAGACCATGCTCTCCACAGCATGTTTATTAACCGCCTCTGCACCCTGTGCTCCAGCTGCACCAGGGATGATGCTGCCTCTTGGAAACTGGACCCACATTGGGAGGCATGGCAAACACAGGGTCTGGGGGAGGCATGGCAAATACAGGGTCTGGTGAAGACAAATCACCACTTGACCAGAAAGAAATAGACCCTGAACTCCCAACAAGTGATCAAATCAGTGTGGTTTGGGGTAATCAGTGCCTTATGAGGAGTAAAAGGCCTTTAAGTCTTCCCCCCTGTAGTTGTCCATCCAAGATTCTGTTTCATTGTGCTCAAAAGAAAGTGTAGGTGTGCTGTGGGGCCAGGCTGGACTGGGCTTGGAGCAACCTGGTCTAGTGGAAGATGTGCTATGGCAGGGGCTTGGAATGGGATGAGCTTTAAGGTCTCTTCCAACCCAAACTATCCCATGATTCTATGATTCTCTTCCCCACCTTTTCTTCCCTGTCTCTTCTACCTCCTTTCCACAGCAACTGTCTGCTTAGTCTCTTTAGAAGAAGGAAGATGTTCATAACCAGGTCTCCTCACAGACTGAGAATGAGAGAAACCTCCTGGAGCTCTGGCAGTTGGATTTGCAGTGGGTAGGCTGGAACCCAAACAAACACCTAGGCATGACAGCTCTTTGTCATACCCACAGCAAACCAGCTGAGCAATACTATTTGCTGAATATTTGATTTTTTGGTAGAAATTGAAAGAAATAGGATTAATCTGACAGCATCCATCCAGCTCTATCCCCACTAACAATAAAGGGGAAAACATAGGATCACAGAATTGTTTAGGTTGGAAAAGCCCTCCAGTATCACCGAGTCAAACTGCTCCCCCAGCACTGCCAAGCCCACCACTAACCTACGTCCCCAGTTGCCACATCAACAAAGCTTCTGAATCCTTCCAGGAGTGGAGACTCCACCACTGCCCATGACAGCTTGTGCCAGGGCTGTACAACCCTTTTGAGGAAGTCATTTTCCCTCATATCCAACCTGAACCTCCCCTGGCACAACTTGCCATTTGCTTTAAGTCAGAAATCTCCCAAAATGGTCAGTCAGGTCTGTGAACTATGAGCCAAGGCTGCAGAGCCAGGCAGGAAAAAGCAGGTGAACAAAGCAAATTCCACCATATAAAAGCATTGATGTGACTTGGGATGGGTGTTCCAATGACCAGAAAACTTCTATTTGTGATAAACAGCAGGATATGGCAAAATCATTGAGCACTGATTTTATCCCGAGGCAAACAACCTTCCCAACTTGTACATTTGTGTATAAATTACTACAATGAGGCAGCACCACTGTGAACACCTGTGCATTTATGCACAGAGAAGATGCACAGCTGTTGTGAACATAGACACACAGATCCATTTTAAACAGACTCCCTGCTATATAAAGGGTGGCTCAGCAATTCCCCTTGACAGATGAAAGGAGGAAATATTCACTGTCAAGCAACACCTGAGCAACTCACCAGGCAGAAATGGCTCCAGGTACTTTTTATTACAGTTTTAAAGGATTTGTCAGTGCTGCCATGTGTGTAGGGTGAGAGGAGATGATGATGGGGTGGTATGTGGTGGGATACACACACTCTGTGACAGCCCTAACTTAAAGTATGGTAATTTATAAACAAATGAAAAAGAATACCTTTCCCTGCAATATGACTTTAATTCATGAATTAATCTTTAGTCTAAACAGGCCAAGTCCTACAGGCTTCAGGGCATTTCTCCTCCAAGGGGTATTTGAGATTAAGTTTGTGATCTTCACAGCAGACAGACACTAGCATGAGTCAGATGTCAAAGGCTGAAAACATTTAAGGTTGACAAAGATTGCCAAATTCTGCAGTTGTATCCCAGAGAGCCAGTCACAGTACAGGTAATGACACCGTCTCTCACCCCAGCGAGGCAGACAGCCAGCATCACATCAGCAGTACAGCATAAACCATGGCTACAGCGAGGTGCTCCCAGGCCTTCACCTGGCACTCATCATCCCCTGCTTGCTCATGCAACCAGAGTGCATGCTCTTTTCACATGGGCAAGGACTCATGAGAAAAAGAAAACCATGAGTGTATCAGGGAAAAACATTGGGACACATAACAAGTTTTCATGGAGCAACCATGACTCCACCCAGGAATATGCTGCTGGTAACACTAGGAGAAGCACAAGCTCTTGGTAGGGGCAGGTCTTGGTGAAAGGGTTTCAAAGAATTTTGAAGAAGGCTAAGCTTACTCTTGGTGCCAAGAGGCACCAAGGAAGATGAGCTTTCAGACAGCATGGACAGAAGAGACTGGGAACTCATTCCCAGGTGCCACTCCCTCCTCATCCCAGTTTCCTGAGGACAGCTAACCTTCTGCTGTGCTTTGCTGCAGGGTCATGGTTCTCTCCTCTCACCATTGCCATGATCACTCTGGGACTGCAGTGGCCACAGCAAGCTGCCGCCTTCCCGACCATACCCCTTTCCACCCTGTTTGCCAACGCTGTGCTGAGGGCTCAGCACCTTCACCTCCTGGCTGCCGAGACATACAAGGAGTTTGTAAGTGCTGTGGTCTCCGGTCGTCTCCTCTGCTTTAGTTTGATGGCTTCAGGACTGTGTAACAGACACCTTTCAACTATTGGTGTCTCCTTTGTCCTCTTTTGATGAGGAGAGAGAGTGTAAACAGGATTGCACAGGTTATGTCCCATCAGACTGGACCCTGTTTCCTCCTCTTAGCCCTCTGCCCCCCTACTCTGATCCTGCTCATCCCCCCTTCTCAGGACTATGGCTGCACAGGATCAGCTGTGACATGGCACAGATACATGACAGGACTTTCCTGTGTTGGTCACCTCTGGCCCTGGGAGAGTCTGAGTGCTTAAAACTATCTGGTTTCTTCTGCTGACAGGAGCTGGCATGAGCTGTCCTTTGGGGTCATTTACTCCTTGGGAGAACCTAATTTAGATGTGGTTTCTGTTCACCTCAATACCTTGGCTTAGGAAGACCTTTAGGCCCAGTAGCTCTTGTGCCAACACAATATTTCCACCTGCCAACCCTGTCCAAAGGCACCTCATCATTTATTTCTTGCAAAGAGTAACCATTCAGAACAGCTTGGGAAGTGTCTGAGGTCTTCTTCAGAACATGGGCAATAGATCTGTGTGTATTTGGAATGTCTCCATAGGAACGCACCTATATTCCAGAGGACCAACGACACACAAACAAGAATTCCCAGGTATCATTTTGCTACTCGGAAACCATCCCTGCTCCCGTGAAGAAGGATGATGCTCAGCAGAAATCAGTAAGTTTTTTTCACCCTTAGAGCAAGCACAGACCTACCTGAAGAGCCCAGCTGTGCTTCACTGCAGGAACAGAGTGTTTTCATCTGTGAACACTTAAGTGCTTCATCCCTCTCCTCCCTTTTTGATTACTTGAACCCTGCATAAAGAAAGAAATATTTTCTGGGCTACACTGTAAATCACATTCCCACCCCAAGCATGAGAAAAACTATTGTCTGCACAGGACACAGGCATGCGTGGTGCTCTTCAGCCTAAAAAACTTCGTTTCTGCTGAAGCTGTCAGAGTGGTGGCACATCTCCAGGTGTTCCAGAGGGAGCAGAACATGCTATCAAATACCCCTGCACAGCTTTGACCCTTTCTTGTCCTAATTTCAGGACATTGAGCTTCTTCAGTTTTCCCTGGTTCTCATCCAGTCCTGGCTGACCCCGGTGCAGTACCTAAGCAAGATGTTCACAAACAATCTGGTTTTTGGCACCTCAGACAGAGTGTATGAAAAACTAAAGGACCTGGAAGAAGGGATCCAAGCTCTGATGAGGGTAAGTTGCAGCATGTAGCATGACTATAGAATTGCAGAGATCTCCCAGACAGGGGGCACTCAGCTCTCATGGATCCTTGAGAAATCTCACCACCTTCCACTCTGAAGACCAGTGGCATCCTTAGGACTTGGTTTACCTTTAGATAATGAGATCATGATACTGCACATTGGGTTTTATCACTAGGGAGGATAAGAAAACACAGAACAGATGTTAACACCCATCACAAAGCGCTACTGCTCAGGAATCAGGACAATTCACACACAAAGTCTTCCCAAACCCAGCAACAAAAAAATAGTTGTACTAACAGCAAAATAATGTTTACTACATCTCCATGCAAAATACTTTGAAATGTGGCAAATTTTGTGATGATTCACAACATTTTATAAAAACATTTGTATACAGATGTAAACCTGCATGGTGGTGTTTCCCTCATACATCAATACAGCATCCAGACAGCTGAAAGCTGTGGGGTGATCCTCTTCAAGGAGGAGCTAACCACAGATTCACAGAATGGTCTGGGTTGGAAGGGACCTTAAAGCCACAACCAAAGGGACCTTCCAACCCCACACCATGGGCAGGGACACCTTGCACTAGACCAGGTTGCTCCAAGCTCCATCCAACTTGGCTTTGAACACTTCCAGGAATGAGGCAGCCACAGCTTCTCTGGGCAGCCTATGCCCAGAGAAGGGCCTCACCATCCTGATAGGGAAGAATTTCTTCCTAATACGTAATCTAAATCTCTCCTCTTTTAGTAAAACCATCCCCCCTTGTCCTGTCTCAGTCTGTCTATCTAAAAAGTCACTCTCTGCATTTGCTCTAAGTCCCGTTTGTAATCTACTTCATTTTTGCTTTGTTGCTTTAAATGAAGCTGTGTATTATCTGCCAGGACCCTTTTCAGTTATGTTTATTCTGTAATTAAGTTTATCTGGCAGGCTTACCCTGTAGCTAGAGCTCTGAAACCTGCAGCTGTGAGAAATGAGTCTGGAATAGTGTTTACATCTTCCAGCATTAAAATTACTCTGAAATTCAGACTCAGAGAGTAAATAGAGACTTCTGTCCTGGCACTTCAGCAGGAGAAAGTAGGGATAGGTATGAGTACCACATCCAGATTTTTGTGTGGGTGAGAAATTCTTTACTGTGAGGGTGGTGAAGCCATGGCACAGGCTGCCTAGAGAAGTTGTGGCTGCCCATCCCTAAAAGTGGTCAAGAGCAGATTAAATGGGGCTTGGAGCAACCTGGTCTAGTGGAAGGTGTCCTGGCCCATGGCAGGAAGGCTTCAAATGAGATGGTCTTTAAGGTCCCTTCCAACCCAAACCAGTTTGTGACTTCACGATTTTATGATTTTGGTCCCTGTTTGGTATGTGCTTGGGCATTAGGAAATGGTACATGAAACCAGCCAAACAATCATATTTCCTCCTTTCCTCCTTTATGGCTCACATATTTATGGCTCCTTTTTCTTAACCAAAACTTTCTTGTTTGTGGCAGCTGTGTCCACAGCAGGGCAGGAGGAGTGCAGCTCTCAGCTCCAGATGTACATGGCTTGGGTCTGGGTTAGAGCTTTGTTTTCTGGCAAAGTGGGAGAAAAGAGAGAATTATTTGCCTGGTTCTGTCTTCTTGACTGGAGGAGGTACAGAGAGACCCTGCAACTTACTCTTTATTTTAATACCCCCAAAAACACACTCCTCCCTCCCTGCAGCCCTGTGCCCAGCTCCCTTCTCACTGTAATATCACCCCTGCATCACTAGTCTTCCTGCAAACACGTACACTCAAAAATATGTTTGAAATATTCTTTAAGACTGGAGGGAGAAACCCCTGACCTCATTTAAAGTTCAGTGGGAACTGTGGAACTGGGCCTGTGGAAGATCATAGAATCATTGAGGTTGGAAAAGACCTCTAAGATCACCAAGGCCAAGACTAACCACTGCTTTGTCAACCAGACCAGAGGACTGAGTGCTGTGTCCAGCCATTCCCTGAACACCTCCAGGGACAGTGGCTTCGCCACCTCCCTGTGCAGTCCCTTCCAATGTTTAACAATCCTTTCTGTGAAGAAATTCTTCCTGATGTCCAACCTGAAACACCTCTGGCACAGCTTGAAGTTGTGTCCTGTCACTTATTCCCTGGGAACAGAGACTGACCCTCACCTGACTCCACGCTCCTTATCAGGGAGTTATAGAGAGTGAGAAGGTCTGCCCAGAGCCTTCTTTTCTCTAGTCTGAGCCTCCCCATCTACTTCTGGTGCTCCAGACCCTTCCTCAGCTCCGTTCCCTTCACTGGACAAGCTCAAGCCCCTCAATGTCTTTCTTGTCAGGAGGGGCCCATAACTGCATCCGGGACTGGAGGAACTCCAGCAGTGCCCAGGGTAGGGGGATGTTACTGCCCTGGTCCTGCTGAACATACCATGGTTAATGCCATTGGTGCCAGGTGCCCACCTGGCACACATGGGCTCATGTTCAGCCACTGTCAACCAGTACTCTCAGGGCCATTCCCAGCCATTCTGCCCCAGCCTGCATGAGGTTATTGTGACCCATGTCATTCCCAAGCCCCCACCACCTCTCCCAGCACCTCACAATCCTTTTGCAGGAGCTGCAGGACCGAAGCCCCCGGGGTCCCCAGATCCTCAAAGCCACTTACGAGAAATTTGACATCCACCTGCGCAGTGAGGACGCACTACTGCAGAACTATGGCTTGCTCTCCTGCTTCAAGAAGGACCTGCACAAAGTGGAGACCTACCTGAAGGTGATGAAGTGCCGGCGCTATGGAGAGGGGAACTGCACCATTTGACACTAGTGACAGTTCCCTTCCTGCTCCAGCCTCTTGCTGACCATGGCTGCCCTATTCCTCTGAAAGAAAACTGGAGAATAAACCTGCTACTGCCAACATGTCTGCTTTTTGGGGTGGGACAGGCTACTGTGAGGGGCTGGGAGGCAGGAGTGGCCAACGGGACAGGGTGGGTTTGGGGCTTAGGATGTGTATTTGGGATTAAATAAGTGTGTTTGAAGCTTGGGGGGATGGGGAAGCAGATTTAGAGGTAGATTTGTACTGGGGAGTAGATTTGTGACTGTGGGTAGATTTGGAGCCTGTCTCCAGAGAAGAGGTGCTCCAGCCCTCAGAGCATCTCTGTGGCCTTCTCTAGACTCACTCTTGCAGCTCCTCGTCCTTCTGATGTTGGACCCCAGAGCTGTAGGCAGCTCTGCATGTGGGGTCTCACCACAGATGGACAGAATCCTCCCTTCCCAGTGCCCATGCTGTGTGATCAGCCCAGCACGAGGGGTTTCAGGGTGCCAGTGCACACAGCTGGGCTATGTCCAGTTATTGTACACTAGTACCCCCAGGTCCTTCTCCGTTTCCACTTCATTTTTTGCCAGCCGTCCCTCCTCTCTGTTTCTAATCCAGACCTTTGCAAAAAATAAATCTTTGTTACAAAATTGTCTTTCTCCACAGAGAAAGAAGAGGGACAAAGGCCCTCCAAGGGAACATTTCTTCTGATTTAGAGTGTTATAATAAACATTTCACACTTCCAAACAGATACATGGTTTGTGGCACGAGTAGGGCCATTGCTTGTTTAAAATATTGCCTGAGGCAAAGGTTCATTTCCAAATGCACTTTTTACAGAGCTCCTTGAACACACTGGAGGGAGCACCAGCTGGTACCCCCTCATTCTTTGTTTGCTCATCATGATTAAAATGTGTCAGGATAATTTCTCCAAAGAGATCAGCCTGCATTAAGTCATGTGGTGTTTTTGAAGCACCTGCATCCCCATGTGCTGCTCAGATCCCCCTACTGAAGGCAGCTCAGGAACCGATGAGCTCTTCCAAAAAGGAACTTTCTTCCACACAGATGCACTCTTAGCCTGCTTCACACAAGCAGTAAAGTTAAATCCAAACCACATCTAACCAGATGATTGAAGAACTCAGAGTTAAGGATTGCCTCTCATATATTTTTAAGCCCATAAATAACACAACATTCACCCTTCTGAATTAAAATAATTTGCTTTTTTTCCTTTCTGGCTTAGCAATGAGCTGTTCAATACATCTTTTTTCTGCACAGAGGAACAACAGAGATAAGACAAACCAAGAGGGAAAATTTGGACTAAGAAAATGTGGATGATCTCTATAAGCTTTTCAGAAAGAGCCAATGAAATTCAGAAATATTTTGGTTTGCAGCACAGAGAGGGATGTCTACTATGAAAACCTTCTCTGGTGTCCACAATTAGAAATACTAGAATGTAAGGGCAAAAAGGAAATCCTATATCTTGTATTATGTATAGTGGCAAAAGAGTAGAGAAAATGGAGGAAGAGAAGCTGGTTGCTGCAAAAAAAATCCCATGATGACTGGGGGAAGACAGCAGAGAAGTGCTGCAAGAGAAATGGAGGAATTCCAAGAACAGGTTGGAGCTGTCACTAAGAATTAGTCAAACTCTGAGAAAGTCATGTTGGATGCTGTATTTCACCTGCATGACAATGACAAGATATTTCTCTGCCATCAGCAAAAGGAATGTTGATCAATGATACAAGAGACTAACAGGTTTCCATTACCAGATACCAGCTGCGTGACTTGAACTCTCTAATTGCTTGTGGAACTTTGGAATAGAGATCTACAGAAGCTGCTACTGGGCTTGATGCTCTTCGTTTTCCTCAGTGATCTGAAAATAAGTATAAAATTATTGCTGATACAATGCACAGAAAACAAAGAGATCGCAAGAACTTTAATGAGTCACATGGGTCACCTGGGGGCTGTACAGCAAAAGTACATGTAAATAAAACCAAAAAGATCTTGGAATCTGGGAAAAAGCAGAAGGTTGTGGCCTGATTTCTTGGAAGACAGCTCTGAATACGCTTTGGGGGTCACCAAGAGAAGGCAGTAAGTCTCATCATCTGGGGAAAAGGGGCTAGTGAAATCCTTCAAAAGAGGAAACCATTGCCATCAAGAGAAATGCCTGAAGATTCAGTGGGGCTGTTTATTATCAGACAAAATAAAGCAATGCATATTTAAGTGTCAAGGGAGAAGAGGTTTGTGAGGTAAAGGGTGATTTGCCCATCTCCTGGGATATTAGATCAAGACGTGATGCCGCAGAGCCTGTCCGGAGAGCAATTATCTGACTATGACACGAGGAGGGGATTGCAGGATCTTCCTATTTCTGCCAACCCACTAGCCTGTTCTTATTTCTGCATGACTAGAAAGCTGAACCACAAGCACAGTTGCACACATATCACATTTCCTCCTTATACAACTGTTCTTAAAACTAACACATGTCACACAAACCAAAGACAGACACACCTCATACTACATATTGGCAGGATGGAGGACCTTTGCTGCTACTAGTCCAGGAAGGTGAGTTGAGGAATTAAACTGATATTAATTCAGCTTTGCTGGGGAAACCAAGACCTGGGTCTTGGGTCTGTGCTAAATGTTTGGTCTGAGACACTACTGTCACAGGCAGTCCCATCAGCTCAATGGTGATACCTGTTTGCATGGAATTATGGACTGCAACGATCCCCATTGGGCATAAGGCCTTGAAGGACTGGGGTCTTCTGGATGGCTGGATGTATAAGAAATGCTTCATGTCTGTTTGGAAGGGCAGTCCCCTCTTGGAAGAAATTTCTTTTGCAATTGTGGCCATTACACTTAAATTTAGGGGCTGTCACCGAGCAGTGGAGTGTTGCTGCCTCAAAATCCCATAAAGGATGGTGGGAATCACTGAATTGTGTACTGGATATAACCAGTAATCTCTCCAGTGTCCTAGAACTAATAAGGCCAGCTCTAGAGGTATCAGAGGAGAAGCAGCACAAACAATTGTGAAAAACGCCAATCACTTGTTTTTAAAATTTTAAAAATTTAATGGTAATAAAATAGTTATAAAAATAGTAATAAAATTAGAGTAATAAAAGTTTGCGCAATTAGGATTAGGACAATATGAGACAATAAAAACAAAGAGTTACAGACAGTCCAGGTACCTCTTTCTGGGCAAAATAAGCCCAAAAAAGGACACACATTAACAGAGGATTAGCTCTTAAAAGCAATAGCCTGTTGCATATTCATACACCTCATACATGATGCATAAATTCTGTTCAAACAAAGGATTCTGTTTGACCAGTGTCAGCTTCTTCCTCTTAATCTTGACGGCGTCATCAGGGTTGAGCGAGGTCGGGAGAAGTTTCTTTCTTCTGATAAGGGAGCAATAAATTATTTTTCTCTGAAAGATTTAGGTGTCTGTGGCTGTTATCTCACTGCAAGTACCTCATTCCTTTCTTTTAAAAAATATCCTACATATATCGTTTCTATTTTAACTACAAAAGCTATATTTTAACTACAAAACTACACTTACCATATTACTTAAATGTTACTACAGCACTACAAACCAATACAACATAATACATATAGTAAATATCTGCATAGAGCCATATAATATGCATTTTTCACACAGCAGTCAGTGCTTCTTAGAAACTCAATGGGGAAAAAATTCCACAAGTAACAAGGAAAAACAGAACAAACCCAACCCCCAACAGAATAACAGTGACAACTTAGACTCAAAGATCTGAAGTTTACTTCACTCCATTGAACCATTCTTCATTTTGTGGTCCCCTAAAATCAAGCTCAGTCTGCTCTTAAGAAGGAATATATGTCCATTTTCCTGCACTCCCAGCCAGGTTGTCCTACAGCAGAAATTTGTAGAGGGCACAATCTGCAGAAAGGCAGAACATCAGGGTTCAAATTCAGTAATGCAGACAGCAACTTAACCATGGGCCAAGCCACTAACAACTGTCTGCTTGCAGAAATAATTGAATCTACAAGGCTGGACATTAATTGACAGCACAGAGGTGCTTGTAAGGATTTTTTTCTCCAATGGCTTTGCTCATGTTGCATGCACATCTGAAATGGTCTCACTGCAGAAGAAAGCTGTTGAGACTCCTTCTGGCATGGATAACACAAAGTGACTTCAACATCTGAAGTGTGCAAATGGGATCTTCAAGCATAGAAAAGCCAGGCTGCACTGAAATTCAGAGGAATATGAACAAAGATCTTCTTCCTTCACTCTTTTAACCCAAACTTCATCTACTTATGCCAAGTATAAGGAAATTTGTATATAAACAAGCAGTGGGTTGGTTATTATCCCCCACTGGAAATCTGGCCTCAAATTTTTCTTTCACATAATGAGCACAAGAGATTTCAGACTTAGAAATCCAGCAATGAAGAACTGGGGGTTTCTTATGCTGGAGGTGAAAGCCCTTAATGCTTAATGTGTGATGTTTTGGGGGAAAAACAGTCTAGAAGGAGCACTGCAAAAATAGTTTATTGTGAGAAGAAATCACTACCCTAATTGAAGCAAGAGCACCTATTTACAGGTCCATAGAGGTATACACAGGAAAGACATTGACTTTGTTTGGAGTGAATCCAGAGGAGGCCACCAAGTTGATCAGAGAGATGGAGCACCTCTGCTATGAGGAAAGGCAGAGAGAGTTGGGATTGTTCAGTCTGGAGAAGGCTTAGGGATGACCTAATTGTGGCCTTCTGCTACCTGAAGGGAGTCCACAGGAAAGATAGAGGGAGACTGTTTACAAGGGCTTGGAGTGACAGGACAAGGGAGAATGGCTTCCCACCAGTCTCCCAGGTCACTGGTTGGTCACTACCTGGGCCTGCTGGGAAATCTGCCTCTTTTTCCACCTCCTTCTAGGCTTCTAGGCTAGTCATCCTTTCAGGATGTCCCCAATCACTCTAATTCCAAGTGAAGTTCAATAGAGGCATTTGTGGTAAACCTAGAACAATCTGAATAAAATATGACTCTTGTGATGCTTTCAGCTCCTGGTTGCCTTTACTCATGCGTAGAACTATGGAACCATTGAATCACATAACTGTTTGGATTGGCAGAGACCTTAAAGATCATCCTCTTCCAACCACTGCCATGAGCAGGGATGCCTTCCACTAGACCAAGGTGCTCAGAGCCTCATCCAACCTGGTCTTAAACACTTCCAGGGATGGGGCAACCACAGCTTCTCTGGGCAGCCTGGGCCTGGGCCTTGCTATCCTGAAAATTAAAAGTATTTTGCTTGTACCTTTGACTTCTTAATCAGCCCTTCCAAGGACACTGGAAGGGTCCGGACCAACATCCTTAATTCAGTTTGGTGCAGCTGTTCTGATCCTGAGAAAAATTTCCTCTCAAACCCTTGTTCCGCTTGTAGTGGGTTGACTTTGGCTGGATGCCAGGTGCTCAGCAAGCCGCTCTATCACTCCCCTTCCCAGTGGGACAGGAGAGGGAAAATAAGACAAAAAGACAACTAGTAGGTTGAGATAAGGCAGTTTACTAAAGCAAAAAGAAAGCAAATTTTTTTGCACCCATAAGCAAAGGGGAAAAAGTTTAATCTCTACTTCCAATGGTCAGTCTCTTCCCCAGAAGCAGGACTTCAGCAGGCATAGCAGCTGCTCTGGAAGGCAAACACTGTAGGATTACGAATGCCCACTGTTCTTCCTCCTTTAACTTTTATATCTGAGCTAAGAGCATACAGTGTGGAATATCCCTTTGGTTAATTTGGATCAGCTGGCCTGCTCTGCCCCCTTCCAGGATCTTGCCCACTCCCAGCCCCTTGATGGAGAAGGGGAATGTTAGAAAGATAGCACTGCTCAGAAGTAGCCAAAACACTTGTGTGTTACCAACACCTTTCTATCCACCAATGCAAAACACAGCACTGTGAAGGCAGCTATGGAAAAATGAATTCCATCTCAGTCAGATCAAATACCACTCTTCCAATAAAAGACAAAACAACTACCAACCTTGCCTCACGGGTATCCCTAGATCACCAGGACCACAGTAGATCCCCCATCACTATGAATGAGGGTCATAAGCCTCATTTACATCTTGTGATCCATTTTGGACCAGCTTGGGGAAATATGCAGCTCAGGAAAGGTAAGTAATGGAATCCTGAGTGGTTTTGGAATCCTGAGATGTGTGAATAAGATTTTATGGCAAGGATGTTTTGGGTCTTTCTCTTTAAGGTAGTTAATCTCTGTGCTGCTTAGCTCTGAGACAAAGGTCGTCAGTGAAAGTATTTCAGTGGTTCACATCTGTCCTGCTTTTGGCTGGGATAGGGACAATTTTGTTCTTAGGCTTTTGATGTTCTCCACTATAAGGCAAAGTACAGGTGGATCCTTTCCTTTCTCTTCTAATCCAGACCCCAAACATGAGCATCTTCTCAGCTGTTCCAGCCTTCTCCTTCCCCCGAGTCTTGTGGCTTATTTTGCACCAAAATATACTGTCTAGGAATAATACCTTCCAGCCCATCTCTGCTCCTTTACCTCAACATGGAAAAGCCATTTCAGGATGATGATTTCATTATACTTCTTTGATGTGGGATAAAATATTAAAGCAGCTCATACAAAATTAAAGACATTTTACACGGGAAAGAAGTCCTGACAGTAACCTAGATATTCCACAAAAATTGAATCCACCAGCAGGAAAACCTGCCCCTTGCCAGAGCAAAGTGGGATAAATTATGAAAGATGCATAAGGGTAGAAGGAATGTGAACTGAAAATGAAGTGACTGGAATGACAGAGCAGAAAATAAACATATCAAGGTAAAGGAAACAAAAGATAAAAGTCAGTGGAGGAAAGGGGGAGTGAATGGGGGTTAAATACTTTAGATTAGGATTTATAAGAGTCTTGAGGAAACAAGGGACCATAAGACATCTAGGAATCACTGGTGGAAGGGAGGGAACCAACCAAACTCAACATGATATTCATGGCATTAAAAAGAGCTATTGGATATTTTGTGCCTTGAAATTGAATCGCCCCAAACCAGGCGGAGAGACAAAGTCCAAGAAGTGGGCCTTTGCTTTATTCAGTGTGCCAGGTGTGCAGGGGATATCTCCCCCTAATACACAACACTGGTACCCAGCAGATTACAATATATAGTTATAATTAATGCATATTCATTGTTTTCCTTAGAAAAGGGGTGGCTAGGCAAACTATTTCTTAGAACCCATCATTTCATTAGCATACGTAAAGCACAGGCGTAAAACACCCTGGTGGTCGCACTGAGGAAGGCTCCACATCTTCCTTGGTGGTCCTTTGATGAAGGCTGGACGTCTTCCTTGAATTCCCTTTTCACCCTTCTCCTCTAGGCATGCGCCGTCTCTTGTTAGCTGTTTCAGTGATTTCCTCACTGTTTTTAGCAAGCTTTGCCCTCCATTTCTTTTGTTCCCTATTTCTTGCCAAGTTTCATCTAGCTTCTATATTGGTTACAGTGTATCATATTCTTGCCCAAGAATGCTTAGGCACAATGCCTTAACCCTTTCAAAATTAGGAATTTGTTTTACATAAGCAAGCAGAAGAAATTAGCATAAGTAAGTAAGTACTTAGCACACGCATACATAAGTGCTTAGCATAAATTAGCGTAAGAAAGACGGATAGACCTAGCTTGAGGTGACTGTGACTTGACAAAAAGTTTTAGACTTGGTATACCAGAGTAGCTAACAGGCAAGTAGGGAATCACCCGTGTGCAAGGAAGCAATCAGGAAGACTAGCTGCTTTAGGCTGTGTAGATTGTGCATGGACAGCACACGGACACTAACTTAAAGTGTAGGAATCTGATGCAATGTATTTTTAACAGCTTGCTTGTCGAATACTAACCTTACAGGTGTAAGGATGTATGGTATTTTTGATGAAATTTTTATGTAAAATTTTTAGGTGTTGGAGAAGTACTTTGGTGGAGTGTGGACCCCTGCTCTCCCAACAACTAAAGTAAAAGCACTTTTGCAGACAATCCATTTGTCTGTCAATTCCTCTGAAACACCATTTGGACAGACTTTGACTCGGGTAAATCAGCAAAGAGTCAATGTAGTTCTGCATATTTACACCTTATCAGGACTGTAAGGAAACAATTTAATTTTTATTTATGCCTGGACATTTTCTGGATTTCATGTTATAAACCCATTTTCTGACATCAGGTGGAAAATTACTACATGGGCTGAGCCCTAACACGTGGCATGTATAGAAGGTGTCTAACACGAGTGATCGGGGGAGGAGACTGCCAGCATTACAGTCCCTATGCAGGCAGCCCCTGTACAATACGGATGGAAGCTCTGTCTCTGGGGTGATTTCCCCTGACAGCCAGTCGGGGAGAGAAAACTTCCACCACTGGGCTGCAAACCACTCTCCTGCAGGCAAAACCTTGCTGTCCAGCAAAAATTTCCCTGACTAGACAATGGTCATGCTCAAAGGCCGGACTATAGGAGGAGTCTTAGCACATAAAAGCTTTTAATTGCGCCATAATTACTTCCCGCCATCTCGTTTCTTGGTGGAGAGGTTTGGCTCATTTGACTTCTGCTCGCCTTCTCCTTGCTGTCCTGCATCTTGCCAGCCTGTCTCCCCTGTTGGCGCCTGTTCCGTCTACCCTTGCTTCCCCGCAGCAAGCCTACACACTCCCGCCGGCAGTAGCCGCGCATGGAATGTGCCCGCCCCTCCGGGAACACCCCGCTGTAATTCCAGCCTGCCCGACCCACCGGGAACATCCCACTGCACCCCCAGCCTCCTCGCCCCCCTTGGAACATCCCGTTGTAATTCCAGCCTGCCCACCCCCCTGGGAACATCCCGCTGCAGCTCCAGCCCGCTCCCGCCGCAACCGCTCCCTCCGCAGCCCATCGCTGCCCGCTATCCCGCTGCGACGCTGTCCAGGGTACTGATCGCCTCCACGACCCCGTCGCAGCCTGTCGCGACGCTGTCGAGGGTTCTGACCGCTCCTGGGGTGCTGCAGCTTGTCCTGCCCGCCACTCAGCGCGAGCGGCGACCCCGCGGGTCTCCCGTCGCCCGTCCGTGCGGGAGATCCGCTGTCTGCCGACCATGGAAGCCGCGGCTCGGGAGTGCGGCAGGAACGCAGGTGCCGATGGAATGCCGACGGTGCGTCCCAGAATCCTGGTGGTTCTGTCCCTGTCCTCCTTTCTCTCTCTGTGTCATTCTTTTCTGTCTCTGCTTGATTTTCTGGCCTTCTCTGGTCGGGACGCATACCCGTCTTTATCAATAAACAGTTCTCACATGTAGTATTTGGCTCGTTTGTTCTTGATTTCACCTGAGAACTCTGTTAAAATTAACACCCCATGGTTTCCCTTACAGCAGAACGCAACAAGGACATAATCCATAAATAAGAAGGACAGATTGAACAATCCCAACCGTTTTGGTCACTTTACACCACAGACACTGTTGGCCTCAAAGCCTAATTGAATCCTCTCTCACTTCTGCCCTGGTCTCTGATGGATCTGTCTGGAGCTCTCCTTAGCCACTGAACAACTTCAGTCACTGCCTCATTAAAAAGAACTAGCCCATAAATAAGGAGCTTTGCAGCATTAATCCCTGCCCATACTGCCAGTGCTGCTGGTGACTAAAGCATCTCCAGTGTGAACTTTACACGTCTCCTTATCCCTGGGCAATGCTGTTCCCTGAAAAATCAGCAAATGCCCTCAAAGCTGTGAGGTCTAGAGCCTACAAGGGGTGAAATCCAGTCTGAAACACTCTCCCCAGCACTTTCTTCTCCTTTGTTTTTCAGTACTGCTGCTCCTCTTCTCTAGGGGATATGTACTCCCCTGGACCAGTATTACCCAGATCCTGGATGGAGGAATAGAAACCTTTGCCCCTTTGCTTCTATCTGCCTCCATTGCATTATTGTCTGAGTTTGAAACACTACTTTCATTGCTCTAATTTCTGGTTTCCTGTGTTGCTCTTATTTCAGCATTGGCTTTTTTTTGCTTGGGGGATTTCCTCCTTTCCCTCAGCCTTATACATTTACACCACTGCTGACACAAACCACAGCCAGGGCTGGAAGAACGTGGGACATACACCACAGACATATGCAGGCATGCAAAATTCAGCAGGCATTGAATTAAGCTTGCTGGTGGGAGGATAATTCCTGCTATTACGTGTATTAGAGTAATACCTCAGGATAAGATCAAGATGAGCAGGTCACAAAATTAGAGAAACTCCCAGCTGCAAAGACTTGCAATCTAAAAGGAAAACCAAGAAAGGAAATAATACGTGGGGTGGGCAGTGCAGTTATTAACTTGATTATTTTTTAAAGTAGGAGGGACCTGAAGAGAACATAATATGTAGGGAAAGAAAAGGTAGTGGAACAAAAAGTGGAAGGAAGCGGGTGTCTGAGGATAGCAGCTGACACCAGGAGGGAGGGGACAGAAACACTAGAAATAGAGAAATTAATAATTTTTCTTAATAAACTGTAAATATTCCAGCTTGTGGCAAAATTAATATTTTAATGTGATAAGGAAGTGATGCTGGCCTGCATCCCCCCAGTGTGGGCAGCTGAGGAGGGGGGAGACTCTGCCCTGTTCAAGAGCTCCCCACCTGCAGGGCTACCTGCAGCTTTGCTGTCCAAAATTAGAATAACATGGAGCTCCTGGAACAAGTCCAGAGGAGGCCATGGAAATGCTCCAAGGAATAGAGCACTTCTGTTATGGAGACAGGCTGAGAGAACTCAGTTCAGACTGGACAAGAGAAGGCTCTGGGGAGACCTTAGAGCCCCTGTCAGTGCCTAAAGGGACTGAGAGAGACACGGAGGGACTTTGGACAAAGGACTAGAGTGACAGGACAAAGGGGAATGGCTTCCCACTGCCAGAGGGCAGGGTTAGAAGGAACATTGGGAAGAAATTCTTGGCTGTGAGGGTGGTGAAGCTCTGGCACAGGTTACCCAGAGAAGTTGTGGATGCCCCATGCCTGGAAGAGTTCAAGGCCAGGTTGAACAGAGCTTAGAGCAACCAGGTCTAGTGGAATATGTCCCTGTTCATGGCAGGAGGGTGGAATGAGATGGTCTGTAAGGTCCCTTCCAACCCAAACCATTATATAATTATATGGGAAGTCAGAACACTGCAGTACTATATGAAATTAAATTAGAATTTTAATTTTTTTTGTTGTTTGTTTGTTTGTTTGTCTGAAATATTGTACCCAGTCTGGTGGAAAAATGTTACTATTTACACAAATGTTACACAAATGTTTTCTTCTGCCTTGATTTAGGTGAGCATTTAAATCAGCTCTATTGCTTCAAAACCTACCTCTGGGAAATTTCACATTCTTCAAACACATTTACCTACATTTCCCACTGGTGAAATGAAAGCTGGTGGCCACTTGTTCCTGCTCTCACCTTCAGGGAACTGAAGAGGCAGACAAAATATTTGTCTTCTGGTGTGTGTTTTGGTTTTTTTTGCCTTTCCAAGCCACTCCCAAAAATCAGATACTGGTGGAAGAATAAGCCTCTTTTTCTCAAGTTTTACACCATGGATATCTGGGTTACTACCCATAATTGTGTAAGATAAGATCTTTGGCTAACTGGACACCAACAGCTCCAGGGAACTACAGCAAAACCTCCTGCAGGCAACAAATATCTGGCACTCGACCTTTGGACTGGTCTCCTCTCTAATAATTGTGGAATCATGGTAATTTTATACAAGAACATTTAATTACTTAATCATATGAAACAAGCATCCTTGAGCTGCTGAGTGAGGCACACACTCAGTGCAATTATTCACAGGCATGTAATCTCCATCCCTTTGTAGTGAATATTTAATTAGTTACTATTAGTTACTCTTGTCAGAGTAACTCCTCACGGGATGGCTTACCTGTTCTGCCTATCAGCTGCTGGGATATCTCAGGGCATCTTCTCCCTCACATGAATTTGCTCTTTGGTGAGATAACTCAAGCTGGACATCTGTCTGGTAGTGAGTTATTTCTTGTGCCATTGAGGTGGCATTTCCAGCTGACAGTAAACATCTTGCCCTGAGAGTGAGATTGAAGGAAGATAAACTTGAATTTCTGACTGACAGACACTTCACTTTACAAGCTGTAAAAGCTACACAAAACTTTCACAAAGCAGAAGTCTTATGCACATTTCCTGGAAATCTGTGGGGCTTTTCCCTGAAGTCAGGACCGCACTTTGTGGTCACTCTTCCAGAGGTTGAGTGAAAGGACTCTATGTGGGATTGACTCATCATCAATTGGTGTAAAGAACACTGACTCCTAATCTATACTATTTCTTTGCTAGCTGTGATACAGGCACGCTTATGTTGTGCACTGTTTTATGAAAATCTATTAGTAGTTCTCTGTTTTAATCTTGTAAACTTTAAACAGAGTAAGTAACTCTGTTTAAGGCCTTTTGTCTGTTAATCTTCTGTCTATTCATTCAGTAATTCATTTTATAATAGACCTGATTGGCCATTCCTGAGAACTTGCAAGCCAGGGCTTTTTAGGAACAGGTTGTCTGAGTAAAGCTGCTGCCAAAAATCTGAACCTAAGGCAGAGCTGGTCTAAAGGCTCTCACTTGATCTACAACAGGTTGTAGAAACACAGTTGTGACAAATATTCCTCTCTATTTTATCCCTTTAACAAGGAGGATCTTTCCAACCTTCCTGCTACCAGAGAACTCCTCACAATGTGAACATTAGGAGGAGGAGGAGAAGGAGGAGGAGGAGAACGAGGATGTGGACAAGGAGGATGAGAAGGAGGAGGAGGTGGAGAAGGAATATCATGGACTTGCATTTTCACTTTGAAATATGTGAATGACTTCTCCAACCACAATGCAATTTTCTTATGAGCTAGACTCAGCAAACCAAACCCTCTGGATCTGGAGGGCTATGGAGCTGCCATGCTCCAGGGAGTTCTCCCCACCTCCAGTGAAGTACCTGCTTTGCATGACTAATTTGTGAAGGAAGAGCAGCCTTTTGCCTAAAGTTACCACTTTAGGAAAGTAAACCTAATCTCAGCTCTAAGTGTTATAACCCTTCAGCCTAAACCTAGAAATATTTATTGCAGTGTGCTGAGCCACTGCCTTGCTGGAATTGCAGTCTAGGGTCTCCATGCCATCTGTACAGGACAGGCTGTAGAACTGGATTGCATCTCCCATCATGGTGCCACATGCACCCTATAGGGATCATAAAGGTTGGAAAAGACCTCCAAGATCACCCAAGTCCAATCTTATGAACTTACAGAAACTCGCCCAGAAAATATGAACATACAGAACAACCATGAGTTGACCAAATTTTTCCTACATTTCCAATAGTGAACAACCTCACAATTTTTCAGTAAAACACTTTTTAAAAAATAAGAGAGAATACTAATTTGCCAGCTTGTTGTCTTGTCCAGCATTTGATAAGGACTCTAGAATACCTCCCTGAAGAAGACAGGCTGAGAGAGTCAGTGCTGTTCAGCCAGGAAAGCAGAAGGTTGCCTTGATGCCTTGAGAAGGCTGACCTAGAGCAGAATTAAAGAATAAACAAGGTGTTTATTAAAAAGCCTTAATGGATATACCTTGGACAGTACAAGAGCCTGGCCAGGGCTACACCCAAGATGACCACAAAATGGTCACAGAAATGGATGACTGGTCATGAGGTCTCTCACTTCTATAAGTTCTGGTCCATTTGTATATTGGGGTTCATTGTCCAATTACAGCTTCAGATTATGAAGTCACATCCTTCTTGTTTTCTTTCTTTAAACTACCATTGTTTATGCTCTTGGGCCTGAAACTTGTAATGGTTGTCCTTGGTCCCAAGCTAGAAAAGGAATTGTTTTGTCTCCCTACTCTGTGAAGAGATCTTACCAACACTTAATATGATGCACACCAAGGCAGCACAGAATTTGAAAGATATGAAAGCTAAGACTTAAGGCATCACTGGATACCTCAGAACATCTTTCAGTATCTGAAGGAGCCTACAAGGAAGACAGAAAGGAACTCTGCATCAGGAAATTTAGTGACAGGTTCAGACTGAAAGAAGGGAAATTTAGGTTAGATATCAGGAAGAAGTCCCTCCCTGTGAGAGTGGCAACACCCTGGCACAGGTTGCCCAGAGAAGCTGTGGCTACCTCATCTTGGAAGTCTCTAAGGCCAAGTTGGATGGGGTTTGGAGCAACCTGGTCTTGTGGAATATGTCCTTCCCCATGTCCTTCCCCAGTGGAACTGGATGATCTAATAAGGTCCCTTCCAACCCAAATAATTCTATTTGCTTTAAGTCATACCCAAATTGGCAATCAGTTGAATATTAACAGCCTCAGAAGAAGGTCTGAAATATTTGTGTCACTACAGCACAGTGACAAGGGGAGCTGCCAGATGTTGCACAAGGTGTATCTTACCTGGCAATATCCAACAACTTGGTTCCTGACAGTGTATAAAATCTTCCAAGGATCTTTGAAGACAGTTGTTTCTATCAACTAGGTTTCTGGCATAATCTCTGAAATCCAGTGTGATCCTTCCACAGCCTATGGATATGAATCTATCTCTCTGTTGCCCACATAAAATAGAGACCTTTAAAACCAGTGTTGCTTCCCATCTATGAATAAAGGGAGAATTGGATCAATTTTTTTCTGTAACTTTACTATACATAAATCAAGGCACAGACATGCTAAGTACATCACCCAATAATTTCAAAGTGCTTGAGAGACAACAGAAGTTGTCATTCAGCTCTCATAATCAGCTTTATTTTATGCCAGCCAGACAATACACATTTCATGCGAACTATACACTTGCTCCAGCTGATGCTCAGATGAAGGTTCCTGACTTCATGTGAATTCATCCTTCACTAAGGTACTTGGTTCTTGGTCTGTAGCACCAATGTTTTTTTCAGAGGTCCTGGAAGCAGAAGAAAGAGCATCATTGCAAAGTTATCAGAGCAATCAGCTGACCCATGAGAACAAAATGCCACCCCTGAGGTGAACTTTGCTCCATGGCTCTGCAGAGTGTTCCCCAAGCAACCACACATTTGGTATGTCCTCAGGCTGGCTGGTAGGAATTGGTGCAAAACTCATGGTCCACAAAACATGTGAGGGCTTGGACTTTTTGACCAGTCCTTGGTTTAAATGTGACCAGGATCATGTCCACAATCAGCTACAAAAAATACTTGCCAATTGATTATAACATGCATTGAACAAACACCTTGCTGTAAAATTGTCTCACAAAGAGGCAGTTTGGTTCCCTCATGATGGGTGGTAAAAGCCCTCTCACAGTGGAGCCAAGCTCTTGTGCCACTCAGGAAGCACCTGGAACTTGTTAAAACAACCAAAGGAAAGTAAGCCCAGCTAACATACACTAGCCCCAGTTTGAGAACGCCCCTTTTCTCTTTGATACCCCCAGGAGACACCAGTAGGTGATGGTGGCACCAAGGTACTGGATGACTGGCAGGGTCACCTTTGTACCTGGATAGTCTTGGGTGGCAGCACAAAAGGACAAAGGCACCCTGGAGTTAGGGTAGATGCTGCCAGTAGAAGCTCTGGACATGTGTTGGAAGGAAGGCTGGGTCTTGAGAAAGCACAGAGGGAGGGATGGGAAAGGAAAGACCTGTAGGAAACAAGGGATTCAGTCTTCATTAGGAAAGAGGAGGAGAATCTCTGGGGATGAGGATGGGTGGGAATGGGTCCATGAGGGTGCAAAAAGGCAGAAAGTTGTTGATGATGCAGTTGATGATGCACGAGAAAGCAGCTGATGATGCATGAGAAACCAGCTAAGATATAAAATGGGCAGCTTTACATGGTGGTTGCATCAAAGGACTGTGGAGATACCCATATGTCCCCCAATCTTGCACCATTTTTGTGCAGGGAATGGTTCCAGGTTAGAGGAGGGAAGGAGGGGCTGACACCATGGAGTGGCTGGTTACCATTTTCTTGGTCTATGAAATCAACCCAACCCAGACATGAGAAAAAACATTTCTGTGTGGGAGGCTCATGGGGCAGGACCATGTGAAGAGCCCTGGCAGGACACCTCTCTCTCAAATACTCACTCTCACCTTGCCCTTTTTGCTTACTACAAAGAGACATTTGCTGCCAGAAGCTGTTGGCAGAGGCTGGTAGGGAATCTGCTGAGTTCTTTCAGCGCAGTAGTTCCTATGGGAATGAGGTGAGCCCAGAACCATAAATCAAAGGAAAATGCAGAGCAGCTTCTCTTTGGATAGATGCCGCACTGTCAGGGTAGACCAGGTCCTTACTGCTGATGCAGAGGCATCTGCTAGGACAGGACCCATTGCTGGTCTTTGGAGGAGGCTGGGGATGCCTGCACATCCTTGCCAGTGGAAATGCTGCCCAGCGGCACCTGCACTTGCAGTTTGAAGGCCATCAGTAACTACTGCAGCTACCAAGCACATCTTCACACCTCATTTAGTGAGGGAGGATGTAGGAACCATGGGACATGATCTCAGGTTCTCCTGTGCCAGTGTGTACATGATGATCCACCTTCAACCCAATCCAGGTGGGTCAACACCAGAGCCATCCCACCTCTTCCTTGGTATCCAACCCTGCTCCTGCTGCCACCCTGCATTTCAGAGGAGAGCTTTGAAAGTAAAAAATCATCTCTCCCTGATGCAACATGAACTATTTTCAATCCACCAACATTTTCTTGAGCCCTTGCTAGAATCACCAGGGAAATTTCTCCATCTCAGCAGCACTAGGGTGGTCCCTCCCTGTTGAGACAGTCAGAAAGCTGCTGCCTGAAGTGTGTGTTCTTCCTTTTAATCTACTGGCTCTTTTCCTATGACTGTGTGCATCCTTCAGCCATGGATTTCAGGCCTGAGGAGGAGAAAGAGACTGCGTCCCATCTCACCCCCTGGCTTCCCCTTTGTTTGCATGAATATAGACAATTATGTGATTGTCCATCCAAACCTGTTTTAAACTGGAGGGAGTGTGAGTGGTAGGTAATTACATTATTTCCCCCCCGAGATGGTATTCAGAAACAACAGAACATGCACAGCAGAGAACAACCATGGCTGTTCCCTGCAGGGCTGCACAGCAAGGTCTAGCTCTAGGTACCAGCCTTGGGAAGAGTGAGCTGGCAGTGTGCAAATAGAAGAGTTGAAAGGAAAGCTGATGCTGAAACATAACAATCCCCAACACACATGCAGTAACATTTATAAATGATCTTTTTTTAAGCCAAGCAAGGAAAGAGTTTGAAGATCTTTGCCCTCCTGAGGGCTGATGATGGCAAATAGTAGTGTGAGAAGGTGAGAAATGTAGAAGAGATGAATTAGAGGTGACAGATTTCTCCTTGTTATGCCTGAGAGAGGTGCAGAAAGAGTATGAAATTCAGCAGGGGTTTATTTCCCAGAGTCAGTACAAGGTGTCTGGAAATAACTAAGGTTGTTCATGGGCCACCATGAGCTCACATAGCACCATTTCCTCTTTGTTGGTCCTGGTATAACCACATGGAACTGGGATTTTGTGACTTGGGGTCTAAACTTGCCTCTGACAGCTCCAGCAACATCATCCTGTTCCTCAGAGATGTGGAGGACCTGCTCACATCTCATCTCTGTTCCTCTATGAATTCACTTCTTGATGTTTTGGTGGCCTCATATCAAAATGAGCTGATGACTTGTATTGTCTTCTGCCAAATTACTTTAATTTAAAGCAGTTTAGCTATTTGGGAGCTGTTATGAGTCTGTATAGGCACACAGAAAATTAAAAGTTGCCTTTAAGAGAACTCCTCTACCTGAATCAGTGACTCAGAAACAGCAAACAGCATCAGCCACAGAACTTTGGTGCTGAAGGAACATTTTAAAGAAAAAACCATGAGAAGTCTGTCCTTTCTTTCCCACAGAATTCAGGTGAGGAAACAGCTCTTGCTGTGGCGGAACCACCTTTTGGTTAGTGCCCTTATCCAGGAGGGCATTGGCAGGTTCACATTCCTCAAAAGATAGAAACTCATTGATTTCTGGGCAAATGCAATTCCCAGTTAGATTATGAGTAGGTTATGACAAGTCACTTCTGTCTTCTGAATGCTGTGTTGCCCTTTGTGCACTGAAGCTTGTTGTCTTTACAAAACAGCAACAAAAATACAAACTTTTTTTTTGTACTAAAAAGTGTACTGAAAAATTACTTTATAATTGGTCTCAGTTGCATTCTTTGGAAAAGGCACATCAAGCAGTAGATATAACACTGTGAATTGTATCAGGGAAGTGCAGAATTTTAGCCTTGTTCTATACCTCAGCAAGCAGAGAGCTTGCTGTCCTTGCAACGGTGTGAGACCTGGAAACGTGCACCTGTATGGGGCCAGCAAGGTCTAAAGAAGAAAGTGCCTGGTTGTGAAATCAGGCCTGATGTAGGTGTGGGATGAGCAACAAGGAACTCAGCCCTTCAGAGTTCAAACCAAAGCAGCAGATAGGCAAGCTCTCACAGAGCTCTGCCAGCCGAAATGTAGGTGTTAGAATACTTCTGCATACCTTCAAATGAGATGAGAACCTGAGAAGCATGGATGAATCATGTCCTAAATACTGGTCAGACCCTAAAACTGCAGCTGAGATTTTTTTTTTCAGTGCTTTTTTACTGGTGGAATCTACAGCTTGGAGGAGGAGGCAGCAGCACTGTGGAAGCAAGGCAGGTGGAACTATGTTATGGTGGCACATAGGAAAGGATGCAGGATATCACCTACATCAAGGGATTGATCCTCTTTCCAATGCTTCTTTCCAGCTCCTACACCAAAATTCTTTCAGCCTGGAGATGTCAGGCACAACCCAGCTTCAAGTCTTGCTTGTTCTAGATGGCATTTCCAGGCTTCTCACTGAGGATTTGAGGTCCCCACACATTTAATCTCTTCTGTCTCCTCTTGCAGGCAGGACAGGACAGGACAGGAAGAGGCACTGAAAGAAGCCCAGGGGACTGAGCACTGCTTGATCCCTCTCTTATCCATGTCCACCAAACTGCTTCAGCTTTGCCTCTCTTTAGGTCCTCAGACCTAACTCCTGCAGATGGCCCATGAAACCAGACTGGTGACCATGCTCTGAGCTCACTCATCATGACCAGGAGGCTCCTTTGCTTTCTGGCAGGCTGGTGTCACACCACAGGCAGTGAGGGTCACTGTAAGGGTAGAGGAATCGAGCTGCTCCTGCAACTTTCCATGTTTGTAAGGAGCACCTGGGAAGAAGCACCATCTCCATGTACACCAACAGCTCAGTCAGCACCAACCAAACTAGCACTTTGAGGCAATAAATTAGGACAAGGAGGCAGCAAGGAGCCATCTGAGACTGAGTGACAGGTGGGTTCTTGATGTACTCACAGGTAGAAGGAACCACAGACAGGTGGTCCTTGCCTGGGATGAAGGAAGCAGATGTCCAGGGCACCTTCTCAGCCACAAGAATCCTCCTGGGCATCCATCTCTGAAATGTGCTAAGCCAGCTTTTGCTGATTCCCCTGAGAGATATATCTGCTTGGATTTCCACTGACACATCTCTGCCCACTGCTTCCTGTTGCAGGGGAATGTTCTTCCTTTACCATCAGCCACTTCTGCTCTGGGCTACAAGATTTCTCCTTCATTCTCCTCAGCTGCTGCCTTTGTAGAGCCACCTGGCAGCACAGGACATCTCTGCAGGAAGCTGGAGAAAGGCCAACCTCTTTATCAGATGCACCAGAATGGCAAGGGACAGAAGATCCTGCTCTGAATGTGCAAGGCTTCTACACTGACAACAAAGCTGGTCCCTGTGGCTGTAAAAGAAAAGAAACAAAAGTACCAGAGGACAAAAGCATAAGCAGTGTCATCCTAAAAGACAGACAGGTCTGCAGAAGCAAGACCGACTGCTTGACTGGCCACCAGGACAGACACACAAGGCACTTGCAGACACATCTAGTGAAGTCACGCCAAGAAAGGAGAGAGAGAGAAGGGGCAGTTGGTAGGTGAGGTATCATTTATTCAAGCAGTGAGTGATATCACACAGTACAGGCAAAGAAAAAGGCTTACAGTCCAAGAGAGACAGGACATGAGACAGTATCTGAGGGAGGATGGGAAGGAGAAGGTCCTTGGTAGAGCTGGGTATTTGGGGTGATGTGGAGGGGAAAGTTGTTGGAGGGGGAGAGGTGGGAGAAAGCAAAGGACTGGAGAATCAGCGGTGGGACAGACACAGAAAAGCTGGCAGACAGGATGGAGGGAAAATTCTTCAGAAGGCAAGAAGGAATGGTGGTGTAGCAGGCAAATGGGGCGCAGATGGGGAGGTGAGGGCACTGCAAAGTGAAAGGGAAGGAGCCAATGGGGAGAGATCTCTGATCAGCAATGAACCTAGGGGAGAGGCAAGAGAGCAGGGGGAAAAGACATTCAATGTCCTGCAGCTCCAAAGCACTATCTGTTTCATTAAATTCAGGGCACATTGGAGGGTTTATCCTGCTGATAAACCACAGGATCACAGAATTATTTGGGTGGGAAGGATCTTCAAGATCCTCTTGTTCCAACCCCCCTGCCACGGACAGGGACACTTTCCACTAGACCAAGTTTCTCCAGCTCCAGTACAACACTCGCCTTGAACACTTCCAGGAATGGGGCAGCCACAGCTTCTCTGGGCAAATCTCTTGGGTCCAAGCAAGGTGGCCACAGCTGAACTTGTCTTCAGTTGGGTACTAAATCCTGAACCAGGCCAAGGAGCAGGTCAGTCCAATGGCCAGGGGCTGTTCTCAGGATTTCCTTGCCTTGACCATCTAGTACTGGAACCATCAAGTGCTTATACGTGTTGTTAAATGACAAGAACAGACCCATCTGCCACCCATCATGTGGTGCAATTCCCTCCACCATGTGCCATGCAGGGTGCTCCTCACTCTTTGCTGTGACCCAGTTCTCCAGACCTCTTTCAGGGTTAGAGAGGACACACTGGTTTCTCCAGCTCTGTTTGGGGACTTGGGGTTGTTGCATGCCACAGGCTAGGTTGGGGTGGGCAGAGGACAACAAGGAAGATGCAGAAATGCTTTCCCCTACCCATCTCTTACACTGAAACACATTGAAAGCAATCAGGGCTCTCACATATCACTAAGATCTGCCACTTCCATCCATCATTTTTCTGGTGGCTGGTCCTTGTCGTTGGCTTCCATGGAGTAGACTTCCTTTCCCTGAAGGGCAAGTTGGCATTTTAGAAAGCATAAAGATGCCTTCAATCCATGAGGAGGATTTTGTTTTATTCTTGTCTCACATGTCCTCCACCATGACAGTCAGGATTAGGGAGTTGTTCCCAAGGCACCCTGCAACAGAAATTAAGAGTCTTTACAAGCAATTCAGAATTCGTGACAGATCACCAGTCCTGAAGTATTCAGAGCCGTGTTACCCCTTATCACACACCCCTGAGCTTGGAAGTAGACCCAGTGGCATTAGTGAAATTGCTCCCAACCCAGAAAGTTCATGTGAATAAGGGCAAATGGAAGTGAGGTGCCAATTCCCCAACTGAATCAAACTTACCATGACACTGTTGGAACAAGGCAGAGCAGAAGCCCATGTCTGAACACCACAATATTTTCCAAATGTAGGAAAGATACTGTTCTTAGAGCTGAGCACATCCATATCATCATGTTTATACATGAATTTCTCCTTCCTGTATGGCTCCTCTTCTTGATCTGATGTCACTGTTGGTTGTTATTCCTTGGATGTTGGGAGTACATGCTACGTCAGAAGCATCTTCTCAAAAAGTCTCTTTCTCTCCTGCACTGGCACATCTCTAAATAAACCCTAAATCAAAAGAATATCATGGCACAAGAGGCTGCATTTGTATAATGGCTGATATGTCAGCTGATGAAACATCCTTTTACCAGTCAGGGATGTAAAAATGATGACGGAGGTTTTCCAAGGGAGCTCAGTTCTGTGACCAAGCTGGAGTGGAAGGATGGAGAGTGTCAAGGAAAATCTTCTTCATCCACCCATGCACAAGGATCCCAGACGAGTGTACACAATGTAGTTAAAAGCAGCTCAGTAAAATTGAAAGCAGGGAGGCAACTCCTCATGAGACTGCTCATGGCAGTCAAAGCGACACCTTTGCACAGCCTCTGATCACTCTCAGATCACAGAATTATTTAGGTTGGAAAAGACCTCTAAAACACTCTGTTATTAATTATTTGAGAGGGAGACTTGGCTTTCAAAATTCAATTTATTTTTCACTTCACCCAGACACTAACACTAACAAATAAGACTATTTCTCCTCCAGCCAATGCCTCAACATCTCCAAACTAAATGCTTTTGTCAGACAAAAACACTTCATTTTCAGTGAAGCCCTCCAGCACAGCCCTTGGAAAGAGGTGGGCAGTGTCAGTCACTAGTGATTTGGTGAAGATTAAGGAGTCAGTCAGTACCAGTGGGTTCAGACAGTGATGGTTAAAGACCAGGGATGGGTCCTACTGTTCCCTTGAAATGCATCTTGCGCCCCTTTCTGCATTTGGGCTTTGCAAGGCTGAGTGAGTTCAGAGATCAACAGGGCAGCAAAAGTGTTTTCCAGCATTCACTTTGGGCAGCTGCAGGGAGGAGATGGATTACCTATGAAGACTGCAGCATGGAAAAGACCCTGTACCTTTGTGTCATGGGAGAAGCACTTTGTTGCCCATCATGGATTGTCACAGATAAGCCCCAATAATAATCAATCCTTTAGAAAGGAGCATTTTCTCCACTACCAGCTGTACAGAGTGAAATGGTAAATCCTGCAACCTGCAGCCCAGCTGAAACACTCTAAAAATCCCGTAGATAGGTGTGATTCATGAATGGATGAAACTGGTGGAGAAGGGAGAAGGGAAGGCAGGGTGATACAGAGGACATCAGAAAGCAGCACTGTTACTAGCATGTGGTCACAAATGGAATAAATTCAGAAAGTGATTTGTAAACAAGGCAGGGATGCGAAATAGCACCCTTAGCAACAGGAAGGCCCATGGATGTCAACAGAGAGGAGGACGAAGTGGAAGAGAGGTTTCAAAATCATAGAATCATGGAATAGTTTGGATTGCAAGGGACCTTAAAGACCATCTAGTTCCAAACCCCCTACCATGGGAAGAGACACCTTCCAGTAGACCAAGTTTTCCAGGCTTGGTTTAGGGAGAAAATAAAAGCTGTAGGCAGTTGAAAAAAAGTGTAATTAACATTGGTAAATACACATCATCTACACTCCCTCCAGCTCTCAACGGGATTTGATCTCTGCTCCCTGAGCCAGGACAAGGTGGATATGAGCAAGGCATTGCACTGACTCTCTACTCAAAGATATTTTATATAGAAAATAAGAGAAAACTTGCACCATCCACATGACTTTACTGTCCATCTTTGCACAGCTCATGCCAGACTGGTCTGAGATTAGCAGCCACCTAAAGGGAGTAAGACTGTGCCAGCCCAGCTGTCCCTACAGCAGGCATGAAAGTGGCAGCTCCAAGCAACACAAGCCTCATTTTAGTTGGACAGACATTTCTTTCACTTAACTGTGCTTCTGATTGAGAAAAAAAGATCAAGGAGGAGGTATTTGTCTTCAGCATTTATTTATCATTGGAAAAAGAACCCTTTGAGCAAGCAAAGATCACAAGCACATCACAATCAATTGGCGGTACATTAATGTGTGTGTGTGTGTGTGTGTGTGTGTGTGTGTGTGTGTGACTTTCATCAGAATATCAACAATGAAAAAGCACCACAAGGAGGTGTGCTTAACATGTATACAAGAGACAATTTGTGATATGCAACCAAACCCAGGCCACAAAATATTAATTAGACACTTCCTATCTGCCTCCAAGAGGCAAGAGTTTGTGGAATGCATGAGCACCAGGTTTTGGCACCAGCTGTGCTGCAAATGAAGAAGCAAGTGATTAGTGCGCAAAGCAGTCAGAAAACAGGAGATCAGTCAGCAATTAGCACCATTTTGCAGAAAGGAGTAACAGTACAATACAGTGAAAATGTGAAAGCAAGCAATAGCACAGGAACTCTCACAGAGTAAAAAGCAAAACATTTCTCTTTTTTTCTTTTTACAAGAAAAGGAAAACATATTACAAATCAGCAGTGGAACAGAATCAGCATTGTGGTCACTGGAAACACAGAACAGCAGAGCACTGTTTCCCAGTGGAATTGACAAGTTCAGAGCCCAAAGTCAATTTGAAATGGCAGAGATTTGGTCTCCTTTCTGATAAGCCTGAGTGGGTTGGATGGGCATAGTGGAAGGTACAGCAATGCAGGATTTCACCCTGAGGCTTGCCTCTGCTGTAGTTCCCGGTATTCAGTGCAGGGCCAGCCCACGTGCTTGGATGTGTGTGTGCTTGGATGCATGCTGCAGATGTGGTGCACATGGAACACAAGCCAGGATTTCTATTCCTATTTTGTTGATGTGAGAGGAAGGTATCCAGGCCTTACCAGTCTCCCAGGCTCCTTCTGCAAAGAAATCCTTTCAAGGACCATTCATCCCACCCAAAGACAGGTGTCAAAAATAGGCAGCTCAATGGTCCTTGGAAAGTTCCTTCGCTATAGAGGGAATTAAAACCACTGGCTAACACTTCATACCTAGCTTTGTAGTGAGCTGATGGAATGGCTTGGGTTAGAAGGGACCTTCTACTTCCAAGCCCTCTGCCACCAAAAGACTTCATGTATTATGGAAACAAATATTTTGACTACTCACTGTGTATGTTTCAAACACTGTGATAGATGCTCTTCATTAAGAAGAAACCAT
The DNA here is from genome assembly GCF_017590135.1 of Pyrgilauda ruficollis. Lineage (NCBI taxonomy): Eukaryota > Metazoa > Chordata > Aves > Passeriformes > Passeridae > Pyrgilauda > Pyrgilauda ruficollis. Next base: position 469,586 of record NW_024519652.1, read on the forward strand.
CCCAAGCTGGATAATCAGCAGTTCCTCCAGAGCCATGGAGATGCTTGGATTAGGTGGTCTGAGCATCTTAGTGATGTTCCTTGGTCAAAATTTAGTTCACCTTAAAGTCAAGGGCTGAATTCTCATTGAATTCCAGGTGAAATGGTAGCAAGTGTGGTGTATCTTTAAATGTGAAACTTAGGGCTGAAAAATAATAGGAAAAATTGTTTTGCATGGTCTGTCCTTATTGGAGTAATAAGAAAAGATTGGTGTGTTAAGCTATTTGAACTGTCTAATGCCTTCCTGATGTGTTCTGCCTGCTGTGACATATCATCTTCACAGCTTATGCTACATCCTGTAAGGAAGGACATTACTGATGAGTGTGAAGATACATGAAACATCTCAAAAGCCAAGGAATCACACCAAGTCTTGGGAGCTGCTCTTCTCTGGCCAGTTGTCCCTTATGTGACAGGTTGGAAGAGCTGTGAGCAGCATGCCTCCCCGCGAGCTCAACACAAGCCTTTTGCCGAGCTGCTCTGGACACAGAGCTGAGCAGTGCTGCAGGGCTTCTGAGCACTCAGAAAAGCAATGATCAATATGGACAGGTCAGCATCTCCATGAGGCATGCATATCAAAAAAAAAAAAAAAAAAAACAAAAAAAACCACTACATTCACAAAGTTTTACTTCCTGGAGGATTTTCCCTGGTCTCCTCCTAAACAGCAGAGGTTTAAATATATATATATATTTCTATATATGAATATATATTTTCCACATACACAACCTGACTAGCTCATAGCACACAGTCTAACACAGCTAAGCTTGGAATTACACCACTGAATTCAGAACACTACATTTACTGATACTCAAAGGTTTAGGCTGTTAGCGCAAGGCAAACAGGACACATCACATGATACACTGAACTTAGCATTTATTCATTACTAAGGCCAGCAAATGTCACTATCTGTTAATCACAGAGCTTTCCTCCTCACTGGAAACTTTCACTCAACCTTGTAGCCCACCACTCATTTACGTTTCCAAATGACTAATTCTAATGGGAAGAAACCCCAAAAAAGGGACTCCTCACCCTCCCAACTCATCCATTTTTCTGCTAGATAGCTTCACATCTCTAAAATACCCCAAGCAATAAGACTTTCCTTATTCCACCACCTCTACAGCAACACACCACCTCCCCAATCTACTTCCCATCTCTGTCTTCATGCTTCCCAATTGTCCACTGCAAGTTTCAAGCTGGACTTCATATTAGGAGAGAAAATTTGGAGCTGCAAATATAAGGAACTGCATCTTAACTTGCAGCCACTCTGCTATGGGAGAGTCTAACAGCTCCATTCGGTGGGATAAAAATTAATCCTTATGTATTTAGGACCCAATCCAGAAGTTAAGCACATAAATTTGGATTGGGACCGCAATTCTCCCACTGATCCAGTGACCCAGATTCTGTGGCATGCAATGCCAGTCTGTTGGGCCAGTTCATAATCGCTGACAAATGGTCCTGCTGTGCTAAGGGCTTCCAAACTGGTCCTGGGGATTTCCTAGTGTAAGAGCACAGTAAATATGACTAAAACCCTGAGATCTTGTCTGGAGGGAGTCTAGGGATCCCAGAAACTTTTTTTTATGGCCCTCGTGAGTTGCTCATGAGCCAACATGAACATAAACAGCTGGAAGAATAGACACAACGGGGGCTGACAGCTCTAGCCAGCCTTGGTGACACATTTCTTTCTACCCCTCAGAAGGTCATGCCTGCAAACTAAACCACTTTTTGAAACCTAGCTCTGCCTATTGGCATCCCAGAAGTGAAGAAAGCAGATCAAGATTTAAAACAAAACAGGAATAATCATAAGATCCATAACTTAGAGGAAACAATAGGGAAGAACAACCTGCTGACAACCTAGTCTAACCTGCCATGTGATTGGAAAGTCTTCACTGCTCACTGCACCTTCCCTCACCAATTTTTTTTTTAAATCAAGGCCTTCAAGTGGTATTGATGAGTGAAGTTGCCTTGATGCAGCTAGATGTACTCCCAGCTATCCCTGGGGAGGATTTGGCCCTTTAGTTCCATGGGATCTCCTTTCCTGTTGCTTCCTGGAGCAGAATTCCCATCAGTGTCAAAAGAGGAAATCGTTCTTGGCCACACCATTGATTTTGGTGTATTTACAGCATATCCATGGCACCATGAATGAACCTGATCCTCTCTGCCTCCAAACCCCTTTACCTGTTGACACCAGTTGGAGATGACACAACAATGGCCAACCCAAAAGGGCCTCATGGGATGAGAGCACAGCCCCTCCATGGCTCAATGGGCACTTCCATGCTGTCAAAGCACTGAAGAACCAAGCCCAAGGAAAGGGACAAGCTGTTGGATGTAATCACTGTTGATCCATCACCTTCATCTCTTAGGACCCTGCTTATGAACTCTCACATCCCTCACTCTGTGCAGAGCCGTGTTGTGCAGGCAAAGCAGAACAACCTGACCTCAGAAACAAGGATTTCCTAATCCTCCTTGGAAATAAAACAGAAAAGCTTCTAATACAATCAGAACAAAAAGCAGATTAGAAGCCTCTAATTAATTTTGTGGCCTTTATTTAATCAAAGGGGAAAAAAAAGAAAAAAGGAAGGAAGAAGGAAAGAAAAGGAAAAAAATGAGAACGAAAGTGCAGTGACATTTACTCTTTTGCCTCAGCCAGTTTATTGTTCATCTCTTTACTTTTCTCCGTATCTTCTGGCTTTGCAGTGTTGGAGGTCTCAGCGCTCTTTTTCTTGGCAGCCCGGCCAGATGCAATCTGCTTGTCTTTGGCCTTTTTCAGGGATTTATGGCTTGTTGTGGTCTTTTTTGGTTTGGAAGGCTTTGTGCTAGGCTTTTCCACCTGCATGGAGGGCGACAGGCAAAACAACAACATAGAGATGGAGAAAGAGAGAGAAAGAGAGAGAAAGAGAGAAGGAGAGACACAAGGACAAGCGGAAAACAGGATTCAGATCTGAAACAGCACAAATGTTACTTATCTGCTCATCTCTGCCCTGCCACAAAGGCAGGGGACCAGCTGAGCTTATGCTGAGTTGCAAATGGCCAGCTGCTTTGAGGATGCCCTGAAGTCAGTGCCCCTGAAGCTAGCAGAGCCCATTGTATCCAGATCAGGATAGAGCAGGGTGAATAGGAGAAGGAATATTATTGGTCATTTTATCAATTTCTGCATCTTTCTCTGACTTCAGGAGGGGTTTTGCAAACCCACAGAGGATTCTCTCTCTCTGGACTAGAAGCAGAGAAATGGTGCTCAGGACAAAGAGGCTGCTATAAATCTCCATCCTTCTTGCAGGAGAGGACTCCTCTGTTTGTTTGTCCTTAACAGATTCCCAAAATGGAGGAAAATTACCTTGGGATACCTGAGGTGCAGAACACTAATTGGCACATGAGAAAATTCCACAATGTCTTGTTTCTACACCCCCAAAGTAGGAAGGACAGGTAAAAAAATTAAGGGAGAACAGAAGTCTTCATCTCCTACATGCTCACCCTACAATCTCTCTTAGTCCTCACAGATCTAAGCACTCATCAACTTAGGGAACAACTTATGGTCCTCCATTTAAAACTTTACAGACTGACTCCTTTAATATGCAGATCCTCTGTTGGTCCTAGAAAATAAGGCTGGAAAACATTTCAGCTCAGGCCCTTCTCTACACATGTTCTTGATCTGATCAAAGCCAGAAGTGCATACTGTCAAAGTCTGTGTAATGCTCTGAATTAACAGCAAAAAATGTAATGTGGGGCTCCTAAAGTTTTGGAGGGAGGAAGAAAAAGCTGCCTGGATAATCACATAGGAAATGACAACAGAAAAACCTTTCATCTTGGCCCTACCATCACTTGACATAGGGCACTACTGTCCCCAAAGTGCCTCAAGCTCTCCTAGAGCCCATAGAATTATAGAGCAGTTTGGGTTGGAAGAGTCCCTAAAGAATGTCTTGTTCCCTACTCCCTGCATAGGCTAGGACATCTTCTACACCTGATTGCTCCAAGCTCCTTCAAACCTGGCACTGGACACTTCCAGGCATGGGGCAGCCACAGGGCCTTACCACCCTCACAGCCAAGAATTTCTTTCCAATATCCCTTCTAACCCTGCCCTCTGGCAGTGTGAAGCCATTCTCCATTGTCCTGTCCCTCCAGGCCCTCATCCAAAGTCCCTCTCCAGCTCTCCTGGAGTCCTGTTAGGCACTGACAGGGACTCCAAAGTCTCATCAGAGCATTCTCTTCTGCAGGCTAAACATACTCAGCTCTCCCAGCCTGTCTCTATAACAGAGGTTCTCCATCTTTTGGAGCATCTCCATGGCCTATTCTGGACTCAGTCCAACAGATTCATGTCCTTCCCATGCTGAGGACCCCAGAACTGGAGGCAGCAGTGAGGGTGGGGGTCTCACAGAGCAGAGGGGCAGAATGGAACAGTGGGGCAGAATCCCCTCCCTGACCTCCCTGTTCATGCTGTGGGATCAACCCAGGACCCTGCTGGCTTTCTTGGCTGGCAGCACACATGGCTGGGACATGTTTAGCTTTTTATTCACCACCATCTCCAGGGTGGATCTCAAGATGCACCTGCTGGTTGGAATGAGGATACCACATAAGGGGAGTGACAGCCCAGCCTTACTGTGTTGGACATGTCTCACCAGGAGCAGCAATGGCCCTGGGTCCCTTCTGCCATGTTTCTCACCTTTGGAGGTTCTTTGTAGGGTTCACAGTAGAGAGTGCGTATCCTTCTGCGTTCCAGGTATTTGTTATCAGCTGGAGAAGGCTTACTGGTTTCCCCCTTGAACTGAGCACTGTAACTGGTTTCATGAGTCATTTTCTCCTCTGGTGGCTTGTACTGGGGCTTTGCTTTTATCGCTTTCACGGGCTTGACATCTATCCAGGGTCTGAACTCATTTCTACAGATCAAAAAGGAAAAGGGTTCAGGAATTAAACCAACAGGAGAAAATGATAACATGGGAATGGAGTCCTGCATTGATCAACCAAGTCTATGTGGAAAGGATTTTGCCTCCATCCAATCAGATTTACATAGAAACTGTCTCCCAACAATTCATTTTTTACCTCATCCAGAACCTATTGACACATTGTGAGAAATTCAAATGAAATGTAGTCCATTAAAGTCAGCCAGTCCTGGATACCTCCTAGCCATGCCTGTAAGTAGAAATCAGTATGATCCCACCTACATTGCACCTATGACACAGAAAAGCTTTGTTAATTCCATGCTAACAGATAAATAATTGGGACTAACAGATAATTAATTAACAAAATACCAAGTAAGATGTAAACTCAAGCAGAGCAGGGAATGCAGTTTATCAGCCATATTTTGAGTTATGGCTTCCCTTTATTAACTGATAGTGAATTCCTGAATTACAAGGAAAAAATAACACTATCTTTATTTATTTTGGAGAGAGCTGAAACTTGTGGTAGAAAAAAACCCAAACACAGTTAAAAATGTGGATCAATGTCTTCTGGACACATCCTGCTTCCCACCCACAGCCTCCTTCACTTCTGTTTTTTAGTTCTTCCCAATACAACACCAACAACCTTCCAGGTTTGAAGCAAAACATTTCAATTTCTCTCTAAAGCTCACCATTCACCTGAGAATGGGGAAGGAGAAACCCTAAAGGTGTTGCTAACTTGGAGGGTTGTGCTCAGACATAGACCAAGACAATATTTAGATCCTTAAAACTCCAATGCAAGCCAGCATCTATCCTACCAGTCCTGATACAAGCCCTCTGCAAAGGGGTAAACTTTCCTTGAAAAATCACAGAACTGCAGAATGGTTTGAGTTCGCCAGGACCTTAAACCTCATCTCATTCCAACCCCTTTCCATGGGCAGAGACACCTTCCACTAGACCAAATGTCCACTAGATACCTTCCACCTTCCAAGTTGCTCCAAGCTCTTGTCTGAATTTCAGGACTTCAAGGCATTAACGCTTTTAAATTAAAGAGCCTGCCCCTCCTGCCTGTTCCACTTAACTACTTCTGGGTTGCATTACTCATTTTCAGCCTGTATTACTAGGTGTACTGGTTTAAAAGACAAGTGTCTACCAAGGAAGGCGGGAACCTTCCTAGAATGGGAAAATATGATCCCCTCCTTACTATTATAACTTCAAAATTATAGGGCTCTCAGGCAAAAATAAGGGAAAAGGAGTAACAGTCTTTACTAAAATACAAATATATATTTATATATATACACACATATACTACATTTATATATATAAAAATATAAAACAAGGCAGACAAACATCAGTGACAACAGCAACAACAACAAACCAGAAAAAAAATTTCCCCAAACCTGCCTTTTCCCGCCCATCAAGCAATTTCCCCTTTGTTGCAGTTAGGATCAAAAGCGGCAGTAGGCCCGGACAGCTGCTGCTGAGGCTGCAGTGCCTCCCCCACGGCTGCAGGGGGCGCTGCTGGCTCAGTGTGAGGCGGGGGCTTCCAAGCAAACGCTGAGGCACCGCAGGGGCAATGGCAGCCTGCTGCCACATTCTCTTCATAGAGAAAAGCAAGACACAATTCTTCCCAAGAATATTTCTGAGATTCACATTCCCTGAACCTCAGAGAGAGGGAAAACACAATTCTTATCACTTGCTCTGCCTGTGTTGTGCCAAAGTAGAATGCAATATGGAGATTGTTTACCCAGCGTGAGGATGTTTTGTTCCCTTGGCCTATCAGGGCCTGTCGGACTGTCACGAGTGCAGTTCTGTGCAGTTGTGAGCAAGGGTGTGTGCATGGCAGATTCAGTTTTGATGCAATGTATATAGTATAGTATAATAAAGTAATTAATTAGCCTTCTGATAAGTTGGAGTCAGATGCATAATTTTCTCTCCCCTTGTCGGAGTCGCCCTTGCTTCAATAGTGGCGCAGGGAGGAGTGAGAAGGTGGAGGGCGAGGGGTGTTTCTGTTTTCCCCCGGCTCTCACACATCCCAGAAGCCGAGGCTCCAGTAAGCAGCCGCGGTGCTCTCTCCTGAGAGAGAGGAGATGGGGGCTTGTTTTTCCCCTGAGACATCCAGGCAGATGGGGAGAGTCTTTCTCCCAGCAACGGCAGGTGCTGAAAAGTCCCAGTGCAATAGTCGCTCCTGAGAGCAGGGGCCCACCAAGGCAAGGAGAAATGGCAAGGAAGGCTCAGCAGTAGCAGAGAGTCCCCCGGGGCTGGACAAGTCCAGCACCAAAACCTACAACCAGCAAAGACCGAACCACCTCCAGCTAAGAAACTGCCGACCACCACTCTGCTTCTCCCCCTCCCCCAGAACCATTCCAGTGCTATGTCAAGGCCCTAGCTACATCTTTTGTCTTTTAAACCGAGGTCCATTCACCATCTCTATGACAACAAATGGAGGAAAATTCCCTGAAGGAAAAATAATGAAAACCTAACCCCCAACACTAGGGAAATTAACTCTCTGTAAGGAAGCTGCCAGTCAATCCCTTCCCGTAATACTTTTGAACATCTTAATCAGCTTCAACCAAATTTGTCAAATGGTAATGAAGATATTTCGTTTTACTTCTATGAAGATAAGCAGCTTTATTGAGTTCAGAGGATCAGGAAAGCTTATGTGCATGTCATCAGAGGATGCTCATGCAGGGATGTTAGGGCTGCAAAAGATCATCTGTTTCCTGGCTGAGGACAGAAAACCCAGCCCAGCCACCTTGCCCTGCCTGCCCTGTTGTCTCTGTTAAAAACGAGAGCAGGCTCACAGTACTAAAGTGATTTCAGCATTTATTATAAGAAAAAATAAAGGCTTAATGTTGCTGACTCTCCGTGTGTGGCGACACGAGGCTTGACTCCATTTCAGAAGGTTGATTTATTATGTTAAATATTATATTAAAATACTACATTAAAACTATACTAAAGAACAGAGAGATCAGAAGGCTCAACAAGAACAGAACAGAATAGAATAACAAAAATCCTGTGACTGCTCACAGCCTTGGCACAGGTGGCTGTGATTGGTCCTCACTGGAAAACAATCCACATGGACCAATCACAGATGCACCTGTTGCATTCCACAGCAGCAGATAGTTATTGTTTACATTTCTCTCCTGAGGCTCCTCAGCTTCTCAGGAGAGGAAAAATCCCAGCAAAGGATTTTTCATAATATCATGGCTACAGCTTAAAGCAAGGGGACCCGTGGGCCAAGCAGGAGCGTTCCCATCGAGGACGCTGCAGAACCGGTGCTGGGTCTTCTTGAGCAGTGATGTAGCGATGTCCCAGATGGAGTGGCACACAATTTAGTGGGTTAGAAGCCCCTTTGTATCCTGTTTTTGTCCCTTTGGATTGGTGTCTTTTTGGATCCTTCATTTGCATGAAGGTTTAAGGCGCTCGATTGGCCCATTACAGCTCTATCCAGGCTGGCTCGTTTCACTGGGGGGTGGTGCACTTTACTGAGGTGTGTTATGGTACGCTGAGAACCGTATTTCTTATAACAACCCTTTTAACCCCTTTTACAGTATAATAACCAAACCAACAGTACATGCTTAACGATCTATCAACTATTTTACAACCGTTTTTAGCCTATTTTTAACAGTCTCTTGCTGCAAGGAAGGCAAAGTCCTTCCATGAGTTCTAGTGCCTTGACCCAGAGAACACCAGTCAGAGCTCTAGTTGTCAGGGAGGCAGAGAAGGGGGGTGGGAGGAACACTGTCATCACCTTTCCCTTTGTTCTTCGAACCACACACTGGACTGCAGAGCACCATCTTGGTGAATGTATGTGTGTGTGTGTGTGTGTGTGTTTGTGTGTGCATGTGTGTGGCCGGCATTTTGGGGTGTCTTTTCATTCTGGGGGCAGTCCATGAGATTTAGAAATTTTGAATCTCTTTGTTATTTTTGCCTGTTGCTGCTTGTTAGTAAACTGTTATTTTTTCAGTTATCTGCTCATCTCTGTTTCTTATTGGATTGTTAGAACCTATAAAGGGAGACAACTAATTCCAGAGTATTCTCCTTTAAATTGCCTCAAATCAAGACAGAATGACAAACTCAAAGTTCATCCGGTTAGGGGTATAGTTAGTAATTCGTGCAGATAAAATACAGGCTTCTATAAAGTACATGAATTAATCTATTCCCGGACGAAGGCTTTGTGCAGTGCAGCTTTGTGAAAAAAAGAACCAACTTGAATATAAAGAACTCTGAAAAGAGACAAAGGGACTCTGCTGCAAGTGAAATAAAGAGAATAAGAACTGTTCCCTCAGAACAGCCAGTGTGGACGAGGGGGATTTGGTGCGATAGAGGCCAAATCCACGTTCACCCAGCCTATCTCCCGGGGGTGTTACGCTGTCAGTTTGATTGTTGGCTGTCAGGACTGTATCACAGTCATGAATAAATTCTTTTTTGTTTTTATTAGAATTAGGCATATTTCATTTTTACCTGTAACAATCCTAAACTCCTCAGAAGAGGTTTCTTCCTGGGATCCACTTTTGTTGCAAAGTGGACTATATAGGTTCAATACGTGGCAATAAATAAAATGGTGGACTAATTCTCTCTGCCCATTTCTATCTCTCTCTGATTTCTTTCCTAGTGTTATAGATGAGTAATGCAATGGTTGGCTCTCACAATTAAGGGATGAATATTATGAGTATGCTAAGAGAAATTTTATTGATGTATAGTCATGTTATTGTGATATGTTCTCCCCATAGTCCTCTTTCTCCTCCCATTTTATTGTTGTCACAGCATGGCCTTGGTAGTTGGGAGAAGGCAGGCTTGTTGCTGGGGGGGCACGGCATGGCAACACCTGACCTTCAATCAAATTGCAAGAAAGGAGTCTCCACCAATGGACAATGAAGAAGAGTTGACTGACAGACTTTGGGAGGGGTTAGGGTTACCTGATGCTACACCAGGAGTATAAAAGGTGGAGCAGCCATTTTGTGGGTGAGCACATGGCGGTTTAGTTCCATGCTCCCAGCGCTGTAATTTTTCTTTGTTCAGTGTTTTGCTGTATTTTGTTAAGGTTTAATAAACCTTTGAAATTTTAAAAGTGAGTGTCATTTCTCACACTAGTGACTTCAAAACCCATTAGCTATTTTCTGCTGTATTTGTGGCAGAAGTAGAAATCTCAAAGGTGAAAATCACAATAGCTTTCCTCAAGATCAGTGAATGGGCACATAGGGAATATCCAAATGGTGTTCTGCAGCTGAGGGAAAGAGGTAAAGTTCATGTTTCTCACTCATTCTCAGGACAGCTGAACAACCAGCCTTCTGGATCACCACGTCAACCAGCAAGACAAAGCACAGGTTGTGTCTACAGAAGCAGAGACAAAGGATGAAGGCTGTTGTACTGTGGATGTAGGGACTGGATTTTAGAGGTGGAACACAAACCATGATTTATTCATTTTTCTGCTGGTAGAATGCTGGTTTATATAGAAGTGAGCTCTGAAGCAGTGTGACTGTATTTGTTACCATAGGGCCTAGCAACTTCATTAATAGATACATTATGCAAACATAAACATGCAGGAAGTGACAGGCTTTTCCCCCAAACCCCTGTGATCTCTGCTGAAAAGGCACAGAAAAGCCTTGTACTCGCTGTGGGCTGTCAGGGAATGCATTTCTGCAACAGAGCTGGGCTCTTAATACAACAATCAGTTTCATCTGACTGTGAAAAATGAGACTGCTTGTCTCCATCCTTGCTTTGCTGGTCCGAATGCAGATGTAACAATTCTGTGAATACTCAGCTCCACTGTTCTTGGTGATTGGACTTCACCCTTGACTACTTTATGTCTCCCAAGATGAGCCTTTGCAGGCAGGTAATAAAACAGCCATTCTTAGGGGTGTGTGCATTGATGCACTGTGTCTACCAGCCCTGGAATAGCTCAGCCACAACCTCTGGACATCAAGGATAGAAGGCTACTGATCTAGAAATACCACACTTCGTTGACAAAGAAATTCTAAATACCAGTGTGTCACATGTATTCAGTGCACATCTAGAAATAACAGGTTGCTTAGAGATGCTGTGACTGCCTCATCCCTGGAAGAATTCAAGACCCGGTTGGATGAGGTTTGGAGCAACCTGGTGTATTGGAAGTTGTCCCTGCCCATGGCAGGGGGGTTGGAATAAAACGACCTTTAAAGGTCCTTTGCAACCCCAGCCATTCTGTGATTCTGTGTTTATATTCTAAATCTAAATCCACATCTAAATCCTTTTCAGGCAGAATTTTTAACATCACCAGCTATTACACTACAACTGGTCCCTTCAAGTATGTGAGAGAGCATGGGCCACGTTCATATGGAGCTGTATCACATGTGGGATGGACCAGCCATTCCCTGTCGTTACCGCATATACAGAATCAGACTGGTTTGATTTGAAAGGGACTTTTAAGTTCATGTCATTCCAACTGCCCTGCCATGAGTAGGGACAGTTCTGACCAGACCACTGAAACACTCAGTGTGTCCAGTTCTCCATATCTGACATCTAGAGCATGCAGACAGCAGAAGGAAGAGAGAATCTCTGACCATTTACTACAGCTAGATCTGGTGCAACAGGCTGGTCTCAAAGCCTATTATGATATTCAGACAACACATAAACTTTAAATAAGTGTTACTAGATGTCCTGGATTGCAAGATAAGTGTGTATTATATTTGCCATCTCTTAGAGGTGGGGCAGTTCTCGTCTGTTAATTGAACAGTTTTCTTTTTCTCTTTCACAAACCAGTCCTCCCTCCGGGAAATGTCTTCTGTTAATGGGCCATTGAGTGACTGATAAAATTACAGCATCCCATTGTGAGACACTCCACTCAGGGGGAGGAGCCAAGCATTCCTAACTGGATATAATCTGAGATTTTGGGACACCACAGCAGACTTTTCCACTGGATTCCCAGAGGAGCAGCTGTCTTCTCCACTGGATTCCCAGAGGAAGACCAGGCCCATCTGCACCACCACTGGACCTTCAGAGGAAAACTACACCCTTCTACAGGATCACTGCTCCAACAGAACCACATCTGCCACTCCAGTAGGACTGCAGCATTCAATCGGACTGCTCCCAACACCCTGACCCACAGGGTATCATTTTGTATTCTGTCAGTAGGCTTTTTTTGCTTGTATTATTACATTTGTATTTTTAGTTTTCCTAGTAAAGAACTGTTATTTGTATTCCCATATCTTTGCCTGAGAGCCTTTTAATTTCAAAATTATAATAACTCAGAGGGAGGGGGTATACATTTTCCATTTCAGGGGAAGCTCCTACCTTCCTTAAGCAGACACCTGTCTTTTCAAACCAAGACACTAGAATAGACACATCAGTGCCCAGAAACTCAGTATGGTTAATGAAAACTAATTCCTAAGTCTCTCCATCTCTACCACAGATGAGTGAGGGAAAACAGTCTGTTGGGAAGTGCCCTTGGAATATGCCAGCTCCTGAATCCAACCCAACAATTGTTTGGAAAAGCATTAGTTACAATGGGCCAGAATTGCAGCCAAGAGTGTGCTAGCAACTTTGCAGTCTGGATAACCATGTTTGAGTGTCAGGCACAGGGAATTTCCTCATGCAAAGTATGAAAGAGGAGGCAGGTGCCCTGCTTCGGGTCTGCATCCCTATTGCTTGTAGGCGTGAAGGGGATGTCTCAGGAAGGTAACCTAAATCCCCCTTCCAAGTCTGATGACTCTTCATCAGAGGTCTGTCTGATGTTCAATGTCACCTTGACTTCGTGTTGTCCAAACAGTGCATGGCACAGATACCTTCTCCTAAGGCAGTTGTACTGTACTTCTGTGCAATGCCCTATTGCTGGAAGTCAAGGTCTCAAGCTGGACAGGACTTGGAGCAACCTGGTCTAGTGGAAGGTGTCCCTGCCCATGGCAGGGAGTTGGAACTGGATGGTCTTTAAGGTCCTTTCAAACCCAGACCATTCTGTGATTCTGTCCTCTGGAACTGGCCTGATTCTCCAGGATCTTTATGTCACTCAGAGATGTTATGTTATACATTTAAATACTTCTTATATTAGTGAAGAAGTTGGAGGAAAATTAGTAGCTTTAAGAGCTAATTAAAACAAAATATTCTGGGTATAGTAAAAAATATCTGTATTCTAAGGTACCATATAGGTTGCTTCTGTAGCACTAAAACTTATGCTGGTTTGGAGAGAGATCCTGTCATTCTGAGACTTCCCTCATTATTATTCAACATTCCAAGGTAAATTTGTGGGGAAGGTACCCAAAAAGTTACAAATTACTTCTGCAACCTGAAATAAGCCCTGAAAATGTTACTTTCCCCTTATTTTCAGAACAGCTGGTCATAGTGGTGTCTGGACCTTTGAAGAATTCTGCACACCAAATTAGCTCTCAAAGTATTCAAAGAACCTAAAAGAGGTTGGTCTCACAGCTCACGTAAACCTCTGCCCAAGTAGCAAGTATGAACCGTGGATCAGCTCCAGTCTGGATATAACCAACAGGCACAGCTTAGTCCAGCTCTCAAATTCTTATTCAATGCTCTTAATTTTGCTGAGGAAGATTTTAAGAACTGCTCTTTTTACGTGAAATGGAGGGTTGAACTGAAATAGTAGCCAATTACATGTCTCCTAATTTCTGCCTCGTTCTGGTCCCAGCCTTACAAAGAATAATTAGAGTTGACAGGGAACCCAGTGCTGACCTGAAATAAAAATCAGTGAAAAAGAGTATATCAGGTGTCAGGTGACCTTTTGCGAGCCATGTTCAACAGGAAAATTTCCCAGTGAGGTTAAAGAGAGTTTATGTATCTACAGACCTGATGAGAACATAAGGCTGTACAGGACAGGGCAGATGCCTCACAAATGCATAGGCAGTAGATCTTATCAGATGACAGTAGCGTGGGGAGGTGGTGGCCTCATTCATATTCATTAAAGCCTAGCCTGGTCTCCACATGGATCAGTGAACACCACACTGCTCTTGCGTGAGGCTTTGTCCACCCTGGTTGTTTTAATTGCATCTTCCCTTTGACTGAGGATTGCTGAAGTAGGTGGCAAGATGAAGGTGACCTGAACACCCTCTTTCAGCCCAGTCAGGGCACACTGGGGTTAAAATGATCTCCCACTTGTCTCTGGAGATGCTTGTCAAGTCCTTTGTAGGCACAGATTGCTTTTATCTACTGAGGTCAAAGGAAAGACAAAAAGGGGAAGGAAGGACAGAACAGGGCAAGGTTTAACCACTTCAATCTTTCACCTTCTTTGAAGGACTTCAGAGAGAGGCTACATGTGCTCAGCAACATCACAGGGTGTTCAATGTATTCTGCTGACAGCAGCTCTGCTGACACTGAGCCAGGCCAACTCCCTCTTCTTGATGTACACATACAAAATAATGAACAATGCAGAAAGAGGAGATGGGGGACTTCATGCTGGAGTCCTGCACAGGAGGGATATTTCTAGCTTAATCTGGAAAAGTACATCTTGGTGAAAAAAGAAACATATTCTCATTTTTCACTTTAAAAAAAAAAGAAAACTTTAGAAAATGTTAGGCCTGAAACATTTAATTAATTCTAAAATGAAACTTTAATTTTCTTTTTCAGTTTCTTTAATTCTTTCCCATCCCATTTTTTCCCCTTATTCTTCTCAGGACAACGCCAAAAACTGTGAATCCTCATATGAAGCAAAGTGCTTCACAAGGAGTATTTCAGAACATCAGATTTCTTGTTAATGTTTGTGTAAACAAAACAACAACAACAACAACAACAAAAAAGGCACATTTGAGCCAAACTAAGCAGAAAATATGTCCGGGATCTTCAAATTATTTTGCCTTTCTGGAATACAGTGTCACTTACTCTTAAGTATTCTCCTGTTCTTAAAACTGGAAAAGAGGTATTTGGTGAAATGAAATAGTGGGAAACTCAAAATCCATAATAATGGCTGGTTGAACTCAATACCAAAGGAGGACAATGAACTTCAGTATATAATGAGATTTAATTAAGTCATATCTGTTTAGATGGATATTAAGAGTACTCAGGCTTTTCTTCAGCATTTAACTGCTCCTGAAAAACCATGAGCCAATGCAGGAGTTCTTCCATGATACAGGAATCTCCTCCAATCCCCCTCTGGATGCCTGGTTCTGGCTGTGATTGGCCAAAGATCCTGGCCTAAATGGGTTCTAGGCAAATTCTGCTCAGAAAGGATTGCTCAGATGAGGAGTAGGATTGTGTTTTGATCCTAAAGCTGTTCTCTTTTCTAATGTGAACAAAAAGAAATACATTTGGACTCAGCATAAACAGGTGCATTCTCCTGCAAACACAACTGATTTTAAAGACAAGCCTGATCAATGGCTACTGCTCTGCAAGAGCCAAAACCTGCCTCCTAACCCATTTCCAGTCCAAAAGGAATTCTGCCCCATGCTGAGGTCTCTCTAAACAGTGCAATGTGTTCTTGCTTCACAGAGAAATTAACCTAAAATTCTGGGCCAGAGTGATTTCTTGCTCCACCTGGCATTTTACTGGAACACAACATGTCCCCTGCACCCCAAAATACTGGAGCTGTTGGAATGAATTTGGAGGAGGCAACAGAAATACTGCGAGGGCTAGAATCCCTCTGCTCTGGAGACAGGCTGGAGAGCTGAGGGTTTTCACCTGGAGAAGGCTCTGAGAGACTTTAGAGATCCTGCCAGTACCTAAAGAGGCTCCGAGTGAGCTGGAGAGGGACTTTAGACAGGGGACTGGAGTGACAGGACAAGGGGAATGGCTTCTCATGGACAGAGGACAGGGTTACATGCCCTCTGGGATATTAGGCAGAAATGGGATATTGTGCAGAAATTCCTCCCTGTGAGTGGTGAGGCCCTGGCACAGGTTGCCCACAGAAGCTGTGACTGCCCCATCCCTGGAAGCATTCAAGGTCAGGTTGGATGGGGCTCAGAGCAACCTGGTCTAGTTGAAAGTGTCCCTGCCCATGGCAGGGGGCTGTAACAAGATGCTCTTTAATATCACTTCCAACCCAAACCAGTCTGTGATTCTGTGATTCAGCCATTTAATTCAATTTGCCATCCCAGCCTTCTTTAGTTAAAAGGTCAATTTCAAGCAACTTCTGTTTTCAATGGTCTTGTCAACATACAAATTTGCCACTCCAAGTGCAAGAACACCCTTGTCACTGCCTGCTGCATCCAGTGGCCCATCTCCAGCTCTTACATGGAGGCTTCATGACCGACTTATCCTCTAATCCCTGTGCTATAATCTTGAACACAATAATTTACTGTAAAGCTTCAGTGAGATTGTGAAGGGTACAAAGAGTCTCCTGGTGGCCAAGAGTATTTTTTTCCTAAACATTAATATAATCAACCTCTAAGACATGCACATACATACCCCCACACACATAAACACATGTACAATGAGCTAGTCTGTTTGGATAAGCCAATTGTGTACAAAGACTAAAACAATGTGAAATAATTAATTAATCTGAAACTTGGGCAATGGACAATAAAGTGAATGTGAGCAGGATGGGGAGGGATCAGTATCTCTAAACATCCCTGGTTAGGGCCCATCAAGCACAGCACTGGCACAACAGCAGAGAAAAGTACTGAGCCTCCAAGAAGGTGACTTTAGCACTGGCTGAAGGAGGTTATGATCAAGAATATGTACTGGAAAGGATGAAACCAAGTCATTTGGCAGAGCAGAACCATGTTGCCATCCATTTATAAAAACTGTTTGATTCAGCAGCTCCCAAGTAATGGATATTGCATTGCCTGAGGACCATGCAATGTGGGCTTTCAAGGAGGAACAATTATTGTGCAGGCTGTCATGATTAAAATGTCACAAAACCAGGACTGAAGGTGACAGTGAACACTGCAGAGGGCCAAAGAGCTGAGTGAGATACATAGTTGTAGGTGAGTAACTCTAAGAGTAACATCCCAGCCAGTGTGGAGAGGTACATGTATGATGCAAAAGGGTGAGATAAATCCTCACACTCAGATTGAGTGGCACCTCTAGGCAGCTTTGTCACACAAAATCGACTCTGCGGACCTCAGGGTAAACACCAGCACCCCCAGGATTGTTTCCTTCTTTCCAATGCTGCCTTCAACTTAGATCTGCTCTCCAGCCTCCAGCCTGCACCCAGTGCCCTGTGCTCCCCAGCCACAGGGAGAGCACAGTCTGAGCCTGATAAAGGATATCCATCAGCAACAGCCCAGGAACCCAAAGCTATCCCTATCTCCTGGCACCTAAACACCTGCCAAAGGGAACAGCATGGACCCTGGGGAGCCTAATCCTTGGAGATCCCACAGCAGAAATCACAGAAACCAGGAAAAAGTGTATCTGGGGATCTGGAGAGAGGTTAAACCAAACAATACTGACACCTCCTGGTGTGAATCACAACCCTGTGGAAATTTGCCAGTTTATACCACTCTGAATTTCCCTGTGTATTATAAACTTACAGGTTCTGATAAGGAAGGGACACATGTTGGCTATTCCATATAGCAGTTTTCATGTTGTCTCCATATAGGCTCAAGCCTGTACAGATGATGAACTTGATGTTGGTGTCACTAAGGAAGCCAGACCATGCAGCCTCCTAGAAAAGCTCCCAGGGTGATCACAGCCTGAGCTTGCTTGCAGAAATAATCCATCTGTAAATGTCACCCCTGGAAAATGGGTCAGGATCAGGTCAAAGTTCTGACAACACACCATTTAATTGCCTGCATGTCTATTCTCCAGTAGGTTGGTCTAGGAGGAGCAATTCAGCCCCCTTGTCCTCCATAAGGACAGATGACTGTAAAATTTGCCACATAGTAAACAAACAAAGCAGTTCACAGCATGGATGCTTTGACACAACAGCATCTTTATCGACAGAGCGTGGTAAGATTGGGAAAAGTGTTGCTACAGGCAGACCTGGATAGGCTGCAGGAACCAGGACATCATGAAAAGAGCCTGTAGCAGGACTTCTGCCCCTGCCACCATAAAGCTTATCTGTTTTTTGTTAGCTGGTGCAATAACTCAGGGAATCTTGCTCTGAGTTAAGCACCACATAAGCCTTGGTGAAAGACAGTTTTGCCTTTTATTGAGTTATTTTGGTGCCACAGGATTGATGCTTTCAGCTGACAGGAAACATCTTGCTGTGGAAGCAGATGTGGGAAGATAAGCTGGAATTTCTGACTGACAGTTCGCTTTACAAACTATAACAGCTACACCATATTTTCACAAAGCAGAAATCTTCTGCACATTCCTCAGAATGTGTGGAGTCTTCTCCCTGAAGTCAGGATGCCAACTTTCATGGTTACTCCCCTGGGGGTTGAGTGATAGGACTTTGTGTACCCATCATCAATTGGTGGTAAGTTACATTGACTCCTAATCTATACTGTTTCTTTGCTAGCTATAACATAGATACATTTATATCATGCACTGTTTTATGTAATCTAGTAGTAGTCTTTTGTTTTATCCTGTGTAGTAAGTAACTCTGTTTAAGGCCTTTCATCCGTTAAGCTTCTGGTTTTCAGTAAATAACATATTTTATAATAGACCTGACTGGCCATTCTTAAGAACTTGCAAGCCACAGCAATTTAGCTGTGGGTCCCCTGAGTAAAGCTGCTGCCAAACATCTGAACCTAAGGCAGGGCTTGTCTAATGCTCTCACTTGATCCATAATAGAGCCAAAGTGCTCTTTTGAGAGTTTGCTGGGCCAAAGAGCATCCCATATCTGACTATCTGTTCAAGACAACACACAGAAATGCACAGAAATACAGACGTGAATTAAGTAGGCTCATCTATAAGGGTCCCAGGAATAAAAACCCTTAAGAAGAAATCTTCATGTTAGGAAAAGTGGAAGAAATTGCAAAGACAATACAGCATTGGAAATTCTTCTCTAAGTGCAAAGATTTTTCAGTGCAGTTCAGTTTCAATGAAGTAATACAAATATCTGATGGGAGGCAGAGAAACTGGCAGCTGCCTGCCTCTGCTCATCCCCAAGCAGAAAGGGCACAATGAATCACTGAGTCTTTAAGAATGGAAAAATCCTCTAAGATTATTAAGTCCAACCAGTCCCCCAGCACTGCCAAGCCCACCACTAACCCATGTTTCCAAGTGCTATAACCATCTGTCCCTGTTAAATCTGTGTTAAATCCCTCCAGGATGGGGACTTTACCACTGCCCTGGGCAGCCTGTGCCAAGGCTGAACAACCCTGATCTGATGGCCTTGTGAACCTCTGGTTCTAGTGGGGTTCTTGGCAGAGAGATGTTTTCAGCACCTCATTTAAAGTGTCTGAAGGCACAAATTCCAGATGAACTAAAAATGCATTATTTCAGTTCATCAGAAAACTTCAGAATATGCATAGTGGCCCTTAGCTGCTCCATAGAGGTAAATATGGACAATAAAAAACTTCCTGAATCAGAGCTTCATACTGCAAAAGCTATGAATTAATACATGTGAATCCATTATGTGACTTGTAAGAGGAGAATCTGGTGCAGCAAAATGTGCTAGGAAATTAAGCTTTTTAAGGTCAAATGAAGCCATTGCATTTCACAAACTCAGTGTCATCAGCCCTTGAGGGAGATCCAGCAGCAGGATAAGGAGAGATGCCAAAGGCATCAACTTTCAGCAAAGACGGGACAGATGGTTGGTTAAAGAATTGAAGAGCTACTGCCCAAGGAGATAAAGGGCAAGTGCATCTCACTAATTAGCACCACTGACAACACCTCTGGTCCAAATTCATAGAATACCAGAATGGTTGAAGGGATCTTAAAACTCATGTCACTCCAATTGCACTGCCATAGGCAGGGACACCTGCCAATATACAAGGTTGCCCCAAGTCCCACACAGCCTGGCCTTGAACACTTTCAGGAATGGGATAGCCACCTTCCCTAGGAAATCTGCACCAGTGTCCATTCACACTTCTAGGGGGAGTTCCAATTACTCTCATAGTGCTGGGCAGGGATTGCTGGGGAAACCCCTCTTCCCAGACTTTATAGAAAGCTCTCCTAAGTAGAGAAGCAATAAATGAAGTCCTATGGCAAAGTTAATACCCAGAATATCACAGTGTTGCATCCCAAGATGGGGATGCTTAGGCAGGATGCCTTGGGAAGAGACACCCCTTTAAGTCAGGGTGACACAAAGAGATCTTCTCCCACAGTTTCTTGTGCCTTTATATTAATGTTCCAAGTTATGTAATCCCTTTTCCCTCCCCAGTTCTAGAATGTTCCCCACTCCCATTTCCCCTACTGGTCCCCATTCCTTGCAGCTCCCCCTCTGAATCCCAGTTAGCTGTTACCCTCTACCCTGCCTCTGTACCACCCGTTCCCTCAGCACGTTGGCCCTCAGATCCAACACTCTCACCTCCATTGTCTTGTATATAACCCTGGACCCTCATTTGTTCTTTGTCCCTGGTTCTCTTCAGTGTACTCTTAATAAAGGTCACTGGAATACCATACAAAGAACCCCTCCTGTCTGCTGTTCTCTCTGTCGACCTTCAAATAACATGGTGTGGTGAGTGTGCTCGGTGCACTGAGCTATCCCCTTCTCGAGGAGACACTCTCAGGAAGGTGGTGGCTTCGGCAGCTCCTGCCACACCGCCGCATCACAGAATTGCAGAATGATTTGGGTTGGAAGGGACATTAAAACTATCTTATTCCAGCCCCCTGGCATGGGCAGAGACACCTTCAACTAGACCAGGTTGCTCCAAGCACCATTTAATCTGGCCTTGAACACCTCCAGGCATGGGGCTGCCACAGCTTCTGGGAGCAACCCATGCCAGGGCCTCACCACCCTCACAGGGAAGAATTTCTTCGCAATATCCCACCTAACCCTGCCTTCTGCCAGTGTAAAGCATTTCCCCCTCATCCTGTCACTCTTTGTCCAGTGTCCCTCTCTGTCTCTTGGAGCCATTTTAAGTACTAGAAGAGGTTCTAAGGTCTCCCCAGAGCCTTGACCCTGTGGTAATTAAATTTTTCCTTGCACTGGGCTGGAGCAGTGACACACGGCTGAAAGTCCAATGCAAAGAGAGTTTTGAATAGCACCTACTTCTTCTGTCCATACTGCTCGTGGAAGGTACATTTATCATCTAACTCTGCAGTTGCCTGGCATTATCCCTGCATCCACCTTCAGTGACCCTGCAGAGCTGAGGGAGATACTGCAATGAGGTCACAGCTCTAACTGCTCTCACCACCATGGATGCCTACAGAGTAGACAAGCCTGCAGCTCAGCTCAGAGACCAAGCAGACAGGATAACCTCGTGTTTTCTGTTTGATCACTGATCTTGGGGTTGTAACAAGAAGGTACGTGTAAGTGATCATATG
This sequence comes from Pyrgilauda ruficollis, assembly GCF_017590135.1. Lineage (NCBI taxonomy): Eukaryota > Metazoa > Chordata > Aves > Passeriformes > Passeridae > Pyrgilauda > Pyrgilauda ruficollis. The sequence continues at coordinate 490,737 of NW_024519652.1, forward strand.
TTTTAACATCTTAGAGCCTCCAAGCCAAAAGTACCTCCTGTGAAAGCAAATCACATGCTGAAAGTCCAAAGACACCCAGTTTTATCATATTTTAGTGTATAAAGTCAAATACAGACATATAATCCAAACTTATTGTATTTATAAATGCTTTTTGTGCATAATATCTTATTCTTAGAAATGGAAGGAGAATTCAAATCCATTATGTTTTATCCATTCTCAAGGCATGTCTTCTAGTGGTAGTTCCATTGTACAGAGGTTTAAAATCATAGAATTATGGAATAGTTTGTGTTGGAAGGGAAAGATCATATCATCTGTCACCTTCCCTGAAATGAGCAGGGATATTTTCAAGTAGATCAGCTTTCCCAGACCAGGTAATTGTTTATATTTATTATACAAATAAATAATAATTAAAAACCATAATACTAATAAAATACATAATTTTATATACTACATAAATATTTACAAATACTATATAAAATGCATAGTAATAAAAATATTGTGGCAGCTATTTTTTGCAAGACCTACCCTCCAGAAAACCCTTCAATCTGTCCACTAGGTGCCAGGCCCAACATTATGACTATTCCACAGCAAACAATTCTGCAGCTTGATGAGCAGCATTTCCCCATTTCCAACCATGTCCCAAGTGTGTAACACGTCAGGGACAGTGAGACGTGCTACACACAATGTAGGTAGTATGACAACAATACAGCCTTGAATAATGCAATACAGATGTGGAGGAATGCAGATTAGCCTACATTTGGTCCAATCATCTGCCTCTGCCATGCTTTCATGTGTGTATTTGAGGTTGTCCTATTTCTTTACAAAATGTTACATATATAATGAATCTAAAATAATTTTTAACATTCAAAAGTGACAAGCCAGTCACTGGCTTTGACTGAATTCTGCTTGTCAATTGATGCCTTCCTGTGTAATGCTGCCACTGAATGTTTCTGTAGTTGAAATTAAGAGGCTGTAATTCTTTTTAACTGGAAAAACCATAACAGATCTGGGTGTCAACTAAGTAGATGAAAGAAGAGAGCTGAGACTTAAGCAAAGAATTTAAGATAAAGGATTACTGAGCTAAGAGAAAGGCTGAGTTGGATTTCCCCTCCCATCTTTACCCTTACATGCTGTGTTATTGCAAAGGCTTCAAAATCCAGTTATAAAATTGGTTTGTGCTGTAGACATTAAGGTGCAGAGTTTGCATAACATATGTGGAATTACTGGAGAGGAAATGTGGATTATTCCATTGAAATTGCCCTGGATGCTGTGAGGAAAGTTATTCTAAAAAGCACCATGAAAATCTAGGACAAGGCAGAAGATGCTTAAACTGAAAGCAGGGCGATTTAGATTAGATATTAGGAAGAAATTCCTCCCTGTGAGGGTGGTAAGGCCCTGGCACAGGCTGCCCAGAGCAGCTGTTGCTGCCCCATCTCTGAAGCATCCAAGACCAAGCTGGATAGGTTTGGAGTAACCTGGTCTAGTGGAAAGTACCCCTGTCCATGGCAAGGGGTGGAACTGGGTGGTCTTTTAAGGTCCCTTCCAACCCAAACCCTTCTGTGACTCTGTGACTAAAGTGGGATGAGCAGACAGTTTTAGGGGACAGTGTGGGAGAACTAGGAGTTGGGAAAGCTTCTTTGGAAAGAGACAAAGCTTAGGATGACCATGCATTTTTTTTTAGGAAACCATACAATCACTTAGAGAAAGAAGTCCCTCTTGTTAATGTTATGGAGATTCTCCACAACAGGAAAGAAAACAGTCCTCTTGTGGCTCTCAATTTCCTCACCAACAGCAGCTACCCAGGGAACCCTGCCATCGTGAAGTCCTTCCCATTTCCACAAGCCTTCCCACAGCTTGTCAACTGGCCATGTCAACTTATGGGGTATTGTTTTAAAGATGAGCTGTTCAAAGGCAAAAGTTCTCATAATCTAAAATCATCTTAATCCCTGGGAATAGAGATCTTCTTCTCCTGGAAGCACAGAGCTACTCTTCTCTCTTTCTTTGCTCAGATTTCTTATGGGATCATAGCCGTTTCAACATCTGCTACTTTAACATGGAGGCCTTCACTCGAAATCAATTTGAATACTTTTATTTCCCCATAGTTTCATGTGTTATAAGGAAAAAGAGTCCTTTCTCCACAGCTTACAAGAGGATTTCAGCTCCCAAAATAAGATACATGGAAAGGATGTAACATTTTTCCACATTAGTCAAGACTTGGGTAGATTTTTTTTTTTTTGTTCAAGTTTTGGTTTTGTACTTCAGCAGTCATTGACCAGAGAAGGTTCTGAGGACACCCATTAAAGAGGCCAGGAGTGCAGTAGACATGGTCATTGCAGGAAGCTGGAAAGAATGGAATGGTTTTGGAAGAGAGAAATGGATTATTATCTTTGCATCTATGAAATGCAACAGTGGGTTAGGATCTTTGCATCTATGAAATGTAACAGTGGGTTAGGATGCTCAAACCTGCTGTTGTCACAGTCAAGAGGAGCAAAACTTGGATGTCAAAAGTTAAAAATGTATTAAGTGCATTGCTGGACAAAGTCCAAGGGATACTGTGCTTTTCTGGAGATGCCAGGAAGATATATCCACAGTCCCTCTCTGTGAATCTAGAAGAAAGAAAAATCATTATCACTCATTCTCTGCATTGATTTTTTGTCTGCAGTGACCTTGATGCTGCTAGCTTTTCTTTATGCTCCCCAGGGCATAGGTTGGATCAAGCAATTAGAATTTTAATAAAAGCTGCCTGGGTGTATGTGTGGTGACATTTGATTTCTATTATTTTGGTGGCTTCTGCTTATCATCAGTCATTGTCCCACTATCCTCTCTCCTTCCTGTCATCCTCTCAGTCTTCCATCCCATGCTGGGCTGCAACTCTTGGAGTCTTACCCCATGTTGGACCTTGTGTATTTTGGCAACCAAGACAAATAACCTGTTAGTAGGCTCACAGCCCCCTCACATTCATGTTGACTTGAAATTAAAAGCATGATTGCTTGACAGCAGAACTTAATGTGGGACCACTGAACCCACCCTGCCTGGCTGGAAAACACTTCACGGTGTTCAGAAAGTATGTGGATGTGGCACTTGTGGTCAGGGGTTAATAGCGCTGGACCGTCACGACCCCATTACCAAGAACTTGATGATCATAGAAATATTTTCAAATATAAATGATTTTATGATTCTATGACTCAAGAGCAGGCTTCATGCAGCTGTTGCAGACATTAATGGAAAACCGTTCAGGGCAGGATCAGGATTTGGCCAAACAGGGCAGAGTACAGCCAAGCATCGCCCCACTGAATTGCTTTAGCAATGACAGCTTCCAAGCAATCATTTTCCCATCCTCCTTTGGGTTGATATTTTTCTTGGCTAGCATGTTTGGGGTTTCTTTTTGCAATGCAAAATTGAATGATTACCAAATATAAACATTTTATGAACTGCTTTGGGAGGTGAATTATTTATGGGAAGGGAAGGAGTGCTTTTTCTGAACCTTTCTGCTCTGTCAGTAAGTATCAATCCAATAGTGTGTTTAAAGCTTGGATGCTCTGCCTGGGAGACAAGAACTCTGCCTTTTTCCATCATCTCTTCTCTCAATTAAATACCTGCTTAATACATTTGTCCCTAGTATGTTTTAGTTTTTGATTAATTTTGGAAGAACTCCAAAGGAAGAAGTATTTGTAGATCGCCTCATTTTCAAATGAGACAAATAGTTTACCCAGCAGGATACAAATGGCTTGGAGAGGCTGTAAACATCTGCTGTGTGCACTGTGCACTGTAAGAAGTGCATTGTAACAACAAATCCTCCTCCTAGTTCTTCACAGAAGACTTATAAAAGTGGTGCTTCGATTTTTTAGTTCCTAAATTTACTGCCTGGGAGCTTCTTTTTCTTTAAGAAAGGGATTGCTGTGCACACTTTTGTGTGCTGGCAGCTGGGCTTGGCAGGTACGTCTGGCATGGGTGATGCATGCGGAGACTGTGCAGTGGAGGAATATTTTTATTCAGTTCTATGTTAATGGTACCTTTCTTGGGAAGTGGGTTTCTATTTTCCAGATATGTTTTTAAGGTTATTTACATCCACATTAGAATGGCACCGTCATCTAGTCCAGGTGTCACATCAGCATCCCTGCAGCACTGTCTCTAAGCATGCGGCTCATTTGCAACCTCCTCCAGATGTTTCAGGCTGGGCCTGGAGATGCCAAAAGACCCCAGGACATCAGATCCCTGAGTGGTAACATCCCATCAGCTTCACAAATCATGGCAATGCAAGATGCTCCCCAAAATGGGAATAGGATCTGAGTCTCTTGAGTGTTTCTGTGGTTTTCTCCCAGCCTGTGCAGCTCTCCAGGCTTTGATTGCTGCACACAATATTTCTAAAGCACCTTTGCTGGCACAGACAGCTGTGCATATAGCTGTGCACATAGGATTTTTCTTCTCACGCGTGTGTGAATGGTGTGTCTCCCTGATATTTTTGGTGTGCTCAGCATGATGCTTTTGATGGAGCACAGTGGAGCCCTCTAGACATGAGCACCTTTGATATAAAGACACAACCCATTTGGTCTGACCTTTGCTTTCAGAGCTTTACATTCTATGCAAACACTGGAGGAGCCCTTGAAAATAACCAATTAAATATCAAACAACTTTTCTTCCACAACATACTTTCTCACTGTTTTCTATATAAATCTTTCCTACTGTCATCCCAATCCTTTTTTTATTACACTGTGACAGCTTTGGTGTGGACAGCGTGGTACCTGCAGAGACCACTAGTTGCCTTGTTCACTCATATCAGTCCTTGTTTTTAAGTAGTTAGGAGGAGATTCCACAATAGAGCCATCTTTTCCAGTGCCTTCTGCTGTCTCTTCCCCATACTTCTCCAAGGCAGCTTTGGTGGTCCCATACAACACACCAGCACAAGTCACTGGGACTGTGTTGCTGTAATGGAGAGCAGAATAAGGGCCATTAAAGTTTATCACTTTTAACAGTGTAATACTCAGTTCAATCCACTTCAATTAACATATCTTTCTTTAGAAGCTATCCCTACCAGAGGGAGACCTAAATTTAGATGAATTTCAGGAAATGAAAAAATGCTCTGCATTTTTCTACCCCAAGCTTGGGAAACTGCCAGGATCACTTAAACATCAGTAATGTAATGGGGAGGACTCACTGACTCCAGCTCTGTAACAACTTGATTTAGTTTTGAGCCTGCTTTGCCTTTCTCCTAATCCTATCTCACAACAGGAAGTGAATGCACTGGTGATTGGCCAGCACTAAAGCCCACCACACTCATCAGCCATTAATTGGGGAAATCTCAAAACTGGGGAAATCTGAAATTGGCGAACCAAAACCACTACACAAAGTACCAGTTAGAATTACAGGAGGAACATCATGCTGCAAATGTAAATTGCCTGTTGGATATTTAAGGCATCCTACACCTAAAGAGACTCCAAGAGAACTGGAGAGCGACTTTGGACAAGCGTGTGGAGGAACAGGACAAGGGAGAGTGGCTTCCCACTGCTAGAGGGCAGGGTTAGATGGAATATTGGGAAGAAATTCTTCCTTGTATGGTCCCGGCTACAGGTTGTCCAGAGCAGCTGTGGCTGCCCCATCCTTGGATGTGTTCAGTGTCAGAGTCCTACTAATGGGCTATTCAAAGATGAATCTCAGATAAATAACCCCTAAGTGATATGAAAGACCCTCGCAAAACTGGATTTGTAGTCACCAGCTGAAAAAAACCCAAGGAATGATGTAAGAACTCAAAATCTGGTGTCCCTCAGGCTGTCCACCAGTGATCCTTGTCAGATCACCTGAACATGGACATCTCTCTACCTGCAGGGTGAGTGTAAATGAATAAAATCAAAGGAAAAAGTGGGAAAATCTAGTTTTTTATATATTTTATAAGCAAGTGTTTTTTCCTTCCACAAGATCTTAAGCTGAACTTTATACAGTAATTTCCTATAATAAGTAATAAGTAGAATATCCTTGATCACTTTTGTTCCTGTGGAAGCTTGAACACATTTCCAGCACCTGTGCAGCTTCTCATGGGATGTCTCCACACAGCAAAGGATGCAGTGTGCACAGCAATTGAGGTCATGGTGATTCCACTCATTTCCCCTTCTGCACAGCACATGAATGCAGTTTCTATGTCAAGGGCATAGCCCTGAACCTGGACACTGCCAGACTCTAGCACCCAGGAATGCTTCTGTGGGCTGGAATGTGGTATTTGCTGAAATCCAGACTGGGGACCAGGTTAAATTGGAACTGTTTGCAAGTGTTTGGAGACCTTAAAACAAAATACAGCCTCTATTTCAGTGCTTACAGCACCCCTCATTAGAGCAACATGGGTATGAAAGTGGGGTACCACCTTCACATCTTCACTCTTCCCAGGCCATAATTACAAGACAAGCCTCTGTTTCCTCCTATTTTGCATCATGTCCTAAGTCTGACATGAAAAGACCAATTTTACACAATCATCCAGTTTGACTTCCCACCCAATTTCCATATCAAACATCAGTGTGACATAGTCCAAAGCCTGGTTACTAGATCCCAGCACTAACTCCTTGGAGAACCCCTACTGCCCAAGAGGGTGTGAGAAAGATGATGATATATGTGTCACCACTGATGGACTACTAGATATCAAGACCCACTGGAAGACCAAAGATTGAGATAGGAAGGGCTGGACACATCTGGCTGCAACCACAGTGTCTTAAATTTAAAGAAACATCTATCAGTTATTCACTGCCAGCTTTGGACATCGCACCACCCTGCAAGATCTTTGTTCTAGAAGAAGCTGGCCTTTGCAAACACTTACCAAAAATACTGCCAAGACTAGAGGTACTAGCAGAAACCCAATTAGAAAACCATCCTCTAAGGCAACAGATGTGCTTCCAATTTTCAGAGCTGCCAGGGAGACAAATTGCAACTGGTCATAAAAGAGAAATCTATCTTGGGAGGATGAAAATCCTCCATGTACAGGGATCAGCATGCCATGTTAGTATGCAGTCCTGGAACAAGCATGAAAGAGAATCTTGGGAAATAGGGCTGGGGAGAATCTCAAGAACACATTCAATTCATCCCATGCTCGGGGATCAGGGTCAACCAATGGACCTTTGTATCTCCTATGAAAGCTGTCTGGCTTTCTGGAGATGCTACAGACAGTCAATGGCTGAAACAACCTGTCCTATGTCATCCCAGAATTCACACCAGCCAAATGCTGCAGACCCTCTCACCCTTGTGGGTTACATAGAGCCATGGGAGAATTTCTATGAGAAACCAGGAAATCACCTCTCCCCTTAAAGCAAGTTGTGGCTGCCCCATCCCTGGAAGTGTTAAGGGCCAGGTTTGATGGGGCTTGGACCAACCTGGTCTAGTGGAAGATGTCCCTGCCCGTGGCATGAGGTACAACTGGATGAGCCTAAAGAACCCTTTCTACCCAAACCATTCTGTGATTCTGTGATCCTGCTCTGAGCTTTGTTCCAGTGCTGCTGTGCTGTGAGAAGCTTTTACCCATCAAGGGAGGCTCAATCACTGCAACTTTCAATGCCACCTTCCCTGCACTCTGCATGATGTTCCTTCAAAAACCCATCCCAGTTTCCCAAAGGGAACACATGGTTTTTCTTGTGTCCTCCCTCCACTGGGCTGCTTGCCAACACATCCCTCTCTGGGAATCTTCTGTGTGAGTTGCCATAGCTGCTGACTGACACTGTGACAAAGCTCTGCTGTTCGGCCAAGACCCATGCCTTTGTCAGCTGGATGCACAGGATACCTGGCTAGGGGCTGTCACACAGACATGGCAAACCCAATCCAGGGCTTTCATACCTTCATAGGATCTTGCTTGGGCAACCTTCAATCCCACCTTTCCTTCCTCATCTCACATTTTTTTCACATCCATTTATATCCAAATAACAAGAGCATGAAATGTGTTCAGAGTCCTGATCTGCAACTCAGCATGCTGGTGTTCACAAATCCAGCACAATGGAATAATCAGACCTTGTCGGCTAATTCCCTCCCTAGTTTTAGGAACTTAACTGTTTAGTCTGCTCTGATGCACTGGTGGAAAAAGTGTGGCTCAGGCTGCAAAAGAGTTTGCAAGATACCCAGGGTCCTTTCAACTTCCTGCTGAGGCTCACAGTGATGGAACTACAGTCAAAATGGATGTGAGAAAGGAGAGGAGACACCTGTGTGGTGAAATGGCATCCTGAAGGCATCTGCAGATTTTCCTTTGAAGTCTCATCCAATAACCTAACCACAACCCCACTGCTGCCTCAGCCTGGGAATGGGACCAGTCAGGGTTCACATCCCTGCCTGTGATTCCAGCCCATCAGCATGTGATGCTGATTCCTTTCAGGCAAAGCTCCCTGCACAAGAGCCTCCTTCAAGGTGAAAGGCAAAATGAAATTTGGGAAGAAGCCTGAAGCTCAGCAATCAGGTCTGAAGAAATTCCTTCTCCTGCATCTGGATAACCTCTTTTTTTCCCATTCATCTAGCACAAAGACACTATTAGCTCTCACAGGGTGTTCATCTGCCCAACCTTGCAGATGCTGAATTAGAAAACAGACAGAGATTTCTCACTGGAATACTTTGCAAGGTTGCTGGTGCCTGACTAATGGTGCTTGGCTGTTGCTCTTTTTTTCTTGTGTTTTAAAAGGGTTAAAGATATGTGATGCTGTGCAGGTACTTTGCTGCTCAGAAAGGGGAAAAAACAGAAGGTGGTGGTCTTAAAAACCCCAATGGCCTTCTGTAGTGAAGCTATATACTAACTAATCTAATTAATTAATCCCAGAATGTCTTGGAATGAGAGGGACCTTAAAAATCATCTCATTATGACCCCTGCCACAGGCAGACACCTTCCACTAGACCAGGTTGCTCCAAGCCCTGTCCAACCTGACCTTGAACACTTCCAGAAATGGTACAGTCACAGCTTCTGTGGGCAGCCTGTGCCAGGGCCTCACCACCACACAAGGAGGAATTTCTTCCCAATATCTTACCTAAATTTCTTCTACTTCCATTTGAACTCATTCCACCCTATCTTGTCACTACTGTTCCTGATGAATAGTGCCCCTCTAACTTCTTGTAGGCCCCTTCAGACACTGCAAGGTGCTGTGTGGTCTCCACAAAACATTCTCTTCTCCAGGTTGAATCACAGCTCCACCAAAAAAAAATAAACCAAACAAACAACCCCACCCCACCCCCCAGAAAAAAACCCAAACAAAAAATTTCAAATAACTAAAAACCAGTTTAAAATTTAAAAAAAAATTAAATCTTATTTTTAAAGTAATTCTTAAAAATGTAAAGTTTTAACAATTAAAAACATTCATAATTTTTCTTAAAGAATAACAGTCTTCCCACCTTCTCAGCACCAAAATCTCCTACTTTGTAATGTTAACAGCACGGCTTGCAGCCAACTCACCAAAGCACCAACAGCCTATCCATATACACACTGTGTGTGCAAAGAGCTGCAGGGTCCCCTCAGCTGGAGGCACTTTTTGACCAAAAAGAAATTACTGATTGAAAAAATAGTTTGCCATACGTCTTGGTTTGAAAAGACAGGTGTCTGCTAAGGAAGGCAGAAACCTCCCCTGAAATGGAAAATATAAACCCCCTCCTTCTGAATTCTAATCATTTTGAAATTATGGGGTTTCTCAGGCAAAGGTATGGAAGCAGGAATAACAGTTCTTTATTAGGGAACAAAATTAAAAAAAAAAAAGGCAGTAATACAAACCAACACTGACAGAGTCTGTCATATGACCTGACACCCTGTGGGTCAGGGTGTTGGTAGCAGTCCAATTGGAATGGTGGCTGCAGTCCTACTGGAGTGGCAGATGTGGTTCTGTTGAAGCAGTGATCCTGTAGAAGGGTGTAGTCTTCCTCTGAAGGTCCAGTGGTGGTGTAGATGGGCCTGGTCTTCCTCTGGGAATCCATTGGAGAAGACAGCTGCTCCTCTGGGAATCCAGTGGAAAAGTCTGCTGTGGTGTCCCAAAATCTCAGATTATATCCAGTTAGGAATGCTTGGCTCCTCCCTCTGGGCAGAGCATCTCACAATGGGATGCTGTAATTTTATCAGTCATGCAGTGACACTCAATGGCCCATTAACAGCAGATATTTCCCAGAGGGAGGATTGGTTTGTGGAAGAGATTAAGAAAACTGCCCAATTAACAGAAGAAACTGCCTCACCTCTAAGAGACGGCAAACAGAAAAGACAGTTATCTTACAATACAGGACACAATATATGAACTATTAATCAAAATAAATCAGTTATTAATAGAAAGTAAAATGTGTTTGCAATAGAACACCTGCAATGCTGGATTTGGGGAGAAGAAATGAGTTGGAGGCTAAAGGAGTAACTTGGTGAACAGCCCAGTTTGTATGTATAGTATTTCAATAATATATAAAAATAGATATACATAGATATAAACATAATATATAAAATGTTAGTATATAAAATATATTAATCTATAGAAATACATTATATATAATTACAAATAATTTTTATACATACATATATATATATGTATACATACACACACATACATACATACATATATATAAAGAACATTGGGAGGATATCCAGAATATTCAGTTATACAACAAGAGAAATAAAAATTCCGTTCTATAAAACTGTCCTAAAATGGCCCTTTCCCTCCTGGCTGGTACTGACCATGATAGCAGAAGAGCATCCCTGCTCTTGCCCCAGTGGAGCAAAGGCTTAACCAATGACCCCATACAAATATTATATATAAACATACACAGACACACACACACACATATATATATACACATTTAGCTCAGAGCAAAGAACAGTGAGATTGATGCAAGATTGAGTGCAGAAGTACTTAGAAAGCTTGTTTAGCTAGTCAGAGACAGGAAAAGGAAAGGTCATGCTCTAAATGCAAGAGGAGACATATTTATAACAATATGTGTCTTAGTGATTTATTTGAAAAAAGAAAGGATGGGTAATATAAATTAGTTGATCTCTCTCCTCTTTATTTACTTTGTGTTACAGTGGTGGCTTGAAGCCACCAAGGACAAGTGGGATCTGCCCTACAGCATCAGCTCCTGCATCCCAAAGAAGCTGATGGTCTCACCAGACACAGAAGTGTGTGGAAGGGGAGGAGGAGAGATGTGTGTGACACGTCCTTTGACACGACAACTGACTTAACAGACAAAATGTGAAAATCTATTTGGTTTCAGCAAAGCATTTTATCCAGGGCCATGTGAGAAATCATTAATTAAGCCAGTGAACATGAACATCAGCAGAACGGGAAACCAGGCAAGGGAAATGACAGTGATGAATATTGGAAGGCTGAGCTGCACCTGGAAGAAGGTTAGCAGTGTTTAACATTTTTAAGGTTGACTTTGGCATTAAAAAGTAGGGCAACATTGATGACACCTCCTAGTGACAATGTAATGGGAGCACCAATGTGTAGGAGGATTGGGAAATCACAGAGGAAGGAGGTGATTGACCTTGACTGACATGTTCAAAATGGAATGAAAATTAGTATTTAATTCTAGGCTTGGTACTAATCACCAGAATTTTTTGCTACAGGATGTAACTGCCTAAGAAGGAGAAGTAGGAGAACAGTATGGACATCCTTGTTGTCAAAGAGTAAATAAGGGATTCATAATGAATCTGTGATGCCCACAAACATGACTTGTGAGTCTTCAGTAGGAATAGGGACCTCATCTCCAAAGGGCAATAGTATCCATCTCTGTTTAAGAAAAAGAGATTTCATCTAGGAAGAGCTAGAGAGACAAGGCTGATACCAGGAAGTAAAAATTTTTGCTTCCTAGCTACAGAGCCAAACGATGTGGATACTGTATTTGGAGACACGGAGCAGTGACATTTGGACAGGGGAAAGTCACTAAGTATGCCAATAAAACAGAAAAAATACAAGAGAGAAATAAACCAAATACAGCAAACTACAATCTGTCCATTGGCCCAGACTGTAAACGAGTTGCAAATCATCAGAGACTGAGGTCTTGGCACAGCCTTCCTGCTGGCATAATGCAACTAAAAATTCTGCATTTCCTTAGACAGAGCCTTGGGTGTTACTCATAAAGACTAAATAACAAGCCAGATAATTGGACTTCAAGGTTCACAGGGTCCCATCCAGCTCCAAGTGCCTGAAGGTCTCTCTGAGGTGACCCAGCTGAGCAGGAGCAGAGGAACAGTTGCTCAAGCATGTTGACTCCATCACCTGAATGCCACCTCCATCTCTTCCTCCTGCTCTACCACGTCCTAAGGCATGCACAGACCAGCTCCACTTTGCACATAGTCAAAACAGCAAAATTCAGTTTTACCTACAATGCTGAGCAGCTCCCCGTTGGCTTTTGGGGCTGGATGTTGTCCACCTTGAACTGACTGCAGGGAATACATTGCCACATACTCCAACTTGGAGCTACCTACTTGCAAGTGTCCTCAATTTGAAGACACCACTGGTCTTTCTCAAATGCTGGACTACATCCAGAGGAGATCAAGAGTGTGGCAGAATAGCTCTCTGCCTGTGTGTTGTGGTTTGACACTGGCCAAATGGCAGGCAACCACAACAGATGCTCGCTCATTCACCCTCCCCTGCTACAACTAGGCAGAGGAGAGGAAAAAAAATTAAATTAAGGGTTCAAGAGTTAAGATAAGGACTCAGAGAAAACACTCCAAGGGCAAAACAAGCTCAACTTAGAAGTAAAAAATTAATTTATTACTAACAAAGTCAGAGTAGGATAATGATGAGTAAAATAAGCCCTTAAAACACCTTTTACCCCAACCCCTTCCTCCTTCCCACGAACAGCTCAGGGAGACAGGGGGTGGGGGTTTTGGTCAGTTCATCACCCGAGATTTTCTTCCACTACTCAGGGAGAGAAGTCCTTCTCTTGCGACGTCATGGCATCCCTTCCCACAGGAGACAGTTTTCTGTGAACTTCTCCAGCATGGTTCCAATCTCACAAGCACCAGTCCTCCCAAAACTGCTGCAATGTGAGCATCTTCCATGGGAAAATATTCCTCCCAAAACTGCTGCAGCATGGGCCACTCTTCCATGGTGTGCAGTCTTCCAAGGACAGGCTGCTCCAGCCTGGAAGCAGGGGCCCTCTCTCCACCAGGTCTCTCACTGGATCACAGCCTCCTCCAGGCATCCACTCGCTCTGGCATGGGCACCTCCACCATGGGCTGCGGGTGGATCTCTGCATCCCCCACAGATACCCATGGGCTGCAGGGGCACAGCTGCTTCACCATGGACATCACCACAGCCTGCAGAGGAATCTTGGCTCTGACACCTGGAGCACCTCCTCCCCCACTGACCTTGGTGTCTCCATGTCATTTCCCTTACACGTTCTCACCTCCTCCTTTTCTCTGGCTACAAAAGAACTGTGTCCACTTTGTTTTGATTTTCTTCTTAAATATGTTATCACAAAGGCGTTACCAACATCTCTAACTGGCCCAGGCTTGGCCAGCAGCATGTCCATCTTCAGAGCCATCAGGGATTGGCTCTGCCAGATATGGTGGAAGCTTCCACCAGATTCTCACAGAAGCCACCTGCACTACCAAAAACCAGGCCATGCAGGACCAACAAAGCCTGTATCATCCATCTCCATGCTCTGTGTCTTAATAAACACCAGGGCCATTAGTCATTAGTTACTCATACAACCAGTCCCTGTGGTTTCAGCAGACATTGTGTCTCCTCCTGCTACTAAAGGTATGTATCAAGTGACCCCTGAGACAGAGCTCAGCCTTTGCCAGAGCTGCCAAACACCTCTCTGAACAGCCTATTCTGGATGGAAGAAAACATTCTGCCCCTTCCCTTCCACGTGAGAAAATTGGATCCATCTGCCTACACAGTTACTTTAATAAACACTCTCATAGCTGAAACAACAAGGATTTGGAGAATGGTATCTGCCCAGGAATGTTCTCCAGCAGTGGAGTCTGGGATAGCCCTCACTCATGCTGTTAAACCTCTTTAACCTCTAAAACCAAGGTGGTTGCATCCAAACTGATTGTAGGGATAAGTTCTTGGCTTGGGAGTGTGTGCTACCAAACTCAGTGTGAGAAGAGGGCTAGGGACAGTTCTAGGAACTGGAGTGTACATGATGTTTCCACACCCAGGAACATGTCCTGGGACTCTTTAAATTTACTAGTACAGACATCACTATGGATCTGATCAGAAATTTCAGAAGGCAATGGAAAATTTCCCATCTTACAGCATAAGCAGTGTTATTAGCATTTTCACCAAGACAGGAGATGCCCTCCACTGGAGATTTTCAAGAATACGTTAGATAAAATCACAGGAACACAGAATGGCTTGGGCTGGAAGGGACATTAAACCTTATCTTGTTCCACTCCTCTGCCATGGGCACAGACACCTTCCAGTAGACCAGGCTGCTACAAGCCCCGTCCAACCTGGCCTTGGACCCTTCCAGGGATGGGACAGCCACAGCTTCTCTGGGTAACCTGTGCCAGGGCCACAGCACCCTTACAGCCAAGAATTTCTCTCTGATATCCCTTCTAACCCTGCCCTCTGACAGTGGGATGCCATTCCCCCTTGCGCAAAGCCCCTCTCTGGCTCTTGGAGCGCCTTTAGGTGCTGGCAGGGGCTCTAAGGTCTCCCCAGAACCTTCTCTTGTCCAATCTGAACACCCCCAGCTCTCCTAGCCTGTCTTCAGAACAAGGAGGAGTATGAATTTCCTGCCCTTTTGTATCTTGGTCCAGCCTTCCTGTGTGGATATCCCTCCCTAAATTATCTCTGCTGTATCTCTGAAAACCAGGCAGCAAGTCTCCAGTGCTGACTCATTAATCTCTATAGCTACTACAAATTCTCATTTGCTCCACATCTTGAGTACCTCCAGGGTTTAAGATGAATGACAGAACATTAGCAACAGGCGATTCATTAATACTAGAGGCAGTCCAAAATTTTCCATTGAAGCCTTTATTGTCTTGTTTCCTCTGCTAGGAAAGGAAGTTGGTGGGAGGGAAAAAATAATTGGTTTGGTAAAAAAAAATTAAATCTGGTTTCACAATATTACTTCTCAGGGGGAAATTAATTCTCTTAGTACTCATTTTGATACCTTACAAAGGGGGTAAAATGGTTCCTTTCAGTTTTGTATCTTTTTTTTTTCAGGGAATAAAGGTAACAAAAGAAGCAGAATGCAAGACAAAGAAGAAGGGGGGAAAAAACACCCAAGAAACACCAAATTCTGTAATTTTCCCCATAATTTCCAGATAATAATGGAAAGCATTGATTCATTCCTTCGTTTATTTTTGCCAAATGTGCTTTTAATTGTTTCACATCCACCAGCAAATGACACTGTGAGCACATTTTGTTGCTTGTTCTCTCTGATCCCAAACAGCCAGAGTCAAGTCCAGCCCACTCCATCCTTTGGTGCACCAGGGAGAAATGCTCTGCCCATCCCATCCAGAAGTTCAAGAGGAGAAATCCCCTCACCCATACAGATAAAGCCCTCACAGAATTGAACAAGAAACAGCTTCACCCACCACCAGCGGCTTTACATGGGGCTTGTCACTGACCTGACTGAAGGATTTCCTGGTCCTTGGTCCTTCAGGGTCCACAGGCCACCCTGAGAAGCAGGACCAAAGAGAAGGGGTCCTAAGTTTATAGGTAACCTGCCTTGGTTACCTATAAACTTAGGCAGCTCATGTGCTAGGGAGGGAAACTGAGGCAAGAAGCCCCTCAGTGCTGGAACCTTGCTTGACCATTGCACACCCAGTGAGAGCAGTGGGAATAAGTACATAAAAAAATCCCATATATAACTGAATAGTTAACAAATTAGAGTTAATAAATATATAAATATAAAAATATAAGTAATGTAAATACTATGAATAAGATAAATAAATACTAGAAATACTGGAAATAAATTCTATTTATTCTGTAGGATCCCTGGGCACAGGCAGTCTCTGGCAGACATCCACAGTCCTGCCACTCTGGCCTCACTGAAGGCTTCTTGCTCAAATGCTGATACAAACAAATCCCTCATCCCTCTGGCTGGGAGGAACCTCCATCACCACCAGGCACCACCTCTGCTCTGTATCTCTGTGTGGACCTGGGAGGAGGTCACAGGCACATGGTCTCTGTGATATTCTAGGTACACAGAGGTTAAAAAAGAGAATTCTTCCCTTTAGCATGGACTTCCCCCATGACCTTGGGCTGGTTGCTGACTCCATCCCATGCTCTCAGGTATTCCTCACATGGAAATAATACCCAGTGGGACAGAGTGAGCTTAAAAACTACTGCTGGCCTGCTCTTTGGTTTCACCAAGGAATTGTTTCCCAGTCTTGGAAACACTGATTTGCAGCAGTGACAGAGGACTGTAAGGAAATCTCCCTCCCACTCTCTGCTAATGGGGAGCCTTCATCCATGCACAAGGAAGAAAAGCCCCATGTGAGCTACTCTTGCTTCTCTCTAGCAAGAGGCCATTAGGGGGTAATTTTTGGCTGCTGGGTGGCCCATAAGGCTGCCCCAATAGGCTTTAAGTGTCCATCCTTGAAGATATACAATATCCACCCAGCATGTCAGCAGCCAGGTTCTTGGCAGTAATTAGGATTTGGAGAATTTGGTTTTTTATAAAAATCTAAACAATAAACAACACTTAGAAGATGCCCAATTTGAACAGAAAATTCGAACAATTAGCCAAAACATCACTTATGCATTAATGAAGAGGTGCTTCTATGGCTGAGTGTCAGAGCAAATACTTCTACAATATGCAGCAAGGAAGAAAAACATGGAAGTGAGAGAACACTTTCCCAAGTGGAAAGAGAAGCCCTAAGAGTATTGTGAAAGCCAACAACTACACAAAGAAAGCTGAATCCTTCTAGTTCTTCTTAGATTTAACATCCCTGCTGATCCAACCCCTTTCCTTGGGGAGGAATACTAGCCCAGTGCCTTAGGAATTTGCTGGAGCAGACTGGAGGGATAGGAAGGTGAGCAATCTGCATTTAAATATGCAAGTAAGTCCAATTATCCTTTGTAGCAGTGAAAGAGAAGCAACACATCAGCCCTCCAGATCCAGGAGAGCTTTCTGCTTTAGCCCTGCTATCTCCAGCACAAGCCCAGACATTACAAGGGGAGAAGACAAAAAGCTGAGTCTCAGTTCACAGCAGATGTAAGGGCTGTGTCACTCCCAGAGACTCCTTTCCCAACACTCTCCAACTCTGTAAAAGAGCCCCACAAAATCCCTGGCCACTTTCTTGTGTCTCAGCCAAGCACCACGTCACACCTGGATGGACCTGAGCCTCCAGCATTACTCAGGGAGAGTTAAGAACTGATGCCAAATGACAGCAAAAATCTCACTGCTTGAACTGTTTCCCACTTAGGCAGGGGGGAAAGCAGATGATTGTCAGCTTTGGTCAGTGGGACAGAGGAGTAAAGTCCCACCTTCATCATAAATCTGCATGAATGTAGTACCTGCTTGATGGCCAGGTGTCACCTCTAATCTCCCCAAGAAAGGAAATAAATAATTCAGATGCATAAATAGCTCAGCATTCACACAGCTATAGAGAAAAGCAAAACGGCTGCAATCATCACAGCTTTGCTCTATTGCCACTTCCACCCAGCTCTCAGCAGTGGTGGGCTCTGCCAAAGAAAGTGCTGGAAAACACAACTGCAGCAAACCCTCCTTGCAAACGTACATGCAGGGCAACCACCCCATCACTTGTTTTTGCATTCCCAACACATTGAAAGCCCTGACCCGGAGAGAAAAAACAACAGCAGCTCACTGCAAGGAGTTTCACACTCTGAATCCCAAACAAGGTCTACTGCTGAAGTGAAATAAGGGCATCAATTTCTAGTTGGCTGGGGGGGACAGAAGGATGTGTCATCCCCTGCTGCGCTGCATTAAAACATGGCAGCATCTGAAGGCTGCCCCACCCAAGCGGCCTAGGATGCATGTCCCTCATCCTGGCGCATCCCCGGGATGCTTTGTCTTGAGCGTGGGCCAGCCTAAGATGCTTCCTGGGACTCTTCTGCACCTGGGGCATCCCATTCGTGCATGGGCCCCCGATGATATGGTCGGGTTGCCAGTCCTTTGGGTTGGCTGCAGCCTGACAGCCAGGGATGTGCTTGGAAAGGACCAGAGGTGACTTGCACATTCCACGGAGGTGACCCCAAACATCACCCCTATGGAAATCCAGGGTGATGGGTGTCTTTGAATTTTGGAATGCATTGGAGGGAACAAAAGACACTCAAACCTGCTGCCAAACCCAACAAACCGCCAACAAAAAGTGGCCATGTATTCACTACCTGCACAATACCTACTGCCCCATCATCGATTCCCAGAGAGATGGGGAATTTAAGGACACCCCCCGGGCAGGAAATCCGCAAGCCCCCCGGAATGTTTCACAGCCTCACTCACAGGGTGGGATGCTCCTCCACAGAAGTGCACAGGGGGACTGGATAAGAGCTGACGAGGGGCCGGCAGGTTGGGGATCTAGACGGATGGATTTGGGGGAGGGGCGGGGGGAGGAAGGAGCCGGGGATATGTCTCCTCACCTGTAGGACGAGCTGACCCCTGCCGCCACCTCCTCTTTGATCTGCCTGTTGACAGCATCGGCAGCCGCCCGGCCTCTGCTCGGCTCCGCCGGCTGCCCGCCCGCCTCCTCCGCCTTCTTTCGACCCTTCTCTCTCCCATCCCCGGGCCGCACTGTTTTGGGATGCTCATCCTCCACCTCGGGGTGTTCCTCCTTCTTCTCGGGAGGGAGGTGCACCTTCCGCCGCTTCTCCTGAGCCGGTTTCTCCGGGGGAGCGCGGTCCAGGGCCAGGACAGGGGAAGGTCCCGGTTTGGGGATCCAGGGATGGTCGCCCCGCTTGGGGATAGGCCAGGCACGGAAATCCTTCTGGTACTGCGTCTCCTTCTCGAAGGGAGTGTCCGAGGGCTGGTACTCGCTCTTGGGCTTGCAGCTCGGCTCCGGCCGCTGCACCTTCCAAGGCTTGTAGTCGTGCCGCATGACCGAGTCGGCCGGGGGAGAGGCGTGCGGGGCCGGGCCGGGCCGGGCGGGGCCGGGAGTCGGCTCACCTCCTCCGGCCCCCGCAGCTACTTCGCCGCCGGGCTGGGTCTCGATGGGGGCCGCGGGGCGCGGCGGGGGCGCGGGGGCGGCAGGATGCTCGGTGGCCTCCGTGTATTTGGTGAAAACGAGCGGGACGGCGATGTCCGCCTTGTCCAGCTGGTTCCAGAAACGGGCGATGCAGCAGGCACGGGTGATGCAGGGCCACGCCATGGCGGCCCTGCGCCGGGAGCGACCGCTCCACGCTCCGAACCCCGCACCGCTCTCCGCCCCGAGCTCCGCGCTCCGCCCGCACCGGGGGCGGGGAGGCGGGCGGGGCTTGCACGCACACGGGCAAGGCACGCACACGGGCGACACACCTCCGCATCCACGCATTACACACGCGTGTGATACACGGCTATGGGTGTGCCCATGCCTGCACATCCACGCATTACACACACGTGTGATACACAGCTATGGAGGTGCCCAAAGCTGCACAGCCACACAGCTGCACACACATGTGGGAATGGCCATGTGTGTGCCCACACCTGCACAGCTACACACTTGCACAGCCACAGAGCTCACACACACGTGAGACTTGGCTACATGTGTGCATAGACCTGCACAGTCACACACACTTGCAAACACATGTGAAACACACCTATACATGTGTGCACACACATGCTTGGTCACAGGCCTGCACAGACATGTACAAGGCACTTGTGTGCACTCGCTTGCATGCAGGGTCACAGAAACCTGCACATACAGATTTTAAAAAGCCCACGTGTGTGTTCACACAGCTGCACTGCCACACACCTCCATAGCTGCATATCTGCATACACATGAGGGGACACACCCATGTGGCCCATGTGCGCACACACCTGCATACTTCACACACACCTGGACAGACACACCTGCACAATCACACACCTGCACACACACATGCCAAACAGGCAAACCCAACAAACACTCCTCTGTGTGTACACACGTGCATCATCACACAGCTGTACACATATGGGCAAGTCATATACATGCATGTGTGGACACACCTGCACAATTGATCACACACATCCACACATATGTGCAAGACACCCATGTGTGCATACGTGGTCACACAAACACCTGCACACATACATAAGAGATGCATGTGTTTGTGTGCACACATCTGCACAGTCACACACAGCTGCACACATGTGGAGACATTCCCATGTATGTGTGCATGTAACTGCAAGTACACACACCAGAGCACAAACATGCAAGAAATGCACATGCGTGTGTGCAGACACACAAATGCTTGGTCACATACCTGCAGACATATGTGCAAGGTGCCCATGTGTTCATGCACATGCATGCATGGTCACTCACCTGCACACACTCATGCACAGGAACACAAACACACATGCAAGACACTCTTGTGTGCACACACCTGCACAGGCATATGGGCACATGCACACACATGTCAACTGCACACAGGCACAAGGACATGCAAAACCACACAAATCACATTCACACATGCAGGTTCTCATGTAAGTGTAGATGCAGTGCACACTGACATTTGTACACACAGATGTGCACACGTGTGTTCACACACATGACTGTACACACATGCAAGCACGTCCAAACACATGCACGTATACTCAAACCTGTACACATACACAGAATTCACAAAATTCACAGAATTCACAGAATCACTAGGTTGGAAGGGACCTTCAGGATCATCAAGTCCAACCCATGCCCCAACACCTCAACTAAGCCATGGCACCGAGCACCATATCCAGTCTTTTTTAAACACATCCAGGGATGGTGACTCCACCACCTCCCTGGGCAGGCAATTCCAGTACTTTATCACTCTTTCCATGAAAAACTTTTTCCTAATATCCAACCTATATTTTCCTTCCCTACACTCAGCCCTGTACACACATGCACAAACATGCACATGAACAACTGAAAATGCACCCCCGTGCTCATACATGCACAACGGTATGTACACCTGCATTCACACGTGCAAGCACATACATGCACACGGACATAAATATGAACATGCACACACATATGAACACACACACAGCTAGACATGTCTGTCCACTCACATGTGCCCATGCTGCACATGCACATTTGTATGCACAAGCACATTCCTATGTGCATGTGCATGCACACATATGCACATGTGTACATACACACAGATGTGCACACACATGTCCAGTCTCACAAATGTGCACATGCTGTACACATGCATGTGAACACGTGAACAGATGCACCCATGAGCAGACAGACAGAGAGACAACATGTGTGTGCTCCCATATGCATGCACTCATGCACAGATACTTGCTCACATGTGTACACATATGGGAGCTGCTCATCTGTGTGCACACGTATGTACACACACACACACACACACACACACACACACACACTTTATTATTTCCTTTTGCCTCTTTTGCAGTTGCAAACCCAACCAAAATACCCCCCCACCACCACCTCCTGCTGACAGCTTCTTCTGAAATCTGATTCCCAGGGTGGATTCCAGCCCCAAATCCCATCCTCCTTTCTAGCTTTGCCTCCACCTTCACCCCATCCATCATGCCAGACCTCCAACCCTTCTGCCATCCCTCTGTTTCTCCATCCTGCCATCAGTCCCTCTACCCCTCCCTCTCTCCATTCCTCCCTCTGTTTCTCCATCACTTCATTCCTCCATCACTCTATTTCTCCATACCTCCATCTTTCCATTCATCCCTCCATTCCTCTCTATCTCCATCCCTTCATCCCTCCATCCCATTCTCCCACTGTCCCTCCATTACTCCCTCAACCCCTCCATTCTTCTCTGCATCTTTTTCATTATTCCCTGGTGCCAATAAAGTCCATTTGCACCCAAATCACATCCACACTTGAAGCCCTCCAGTCTTTGTCAGCCTTGCAGCACTGCCAGCATTTCCACCAGGAGCAGAACTCAAATAAAACCAGTGAAATCCACACATCCAAATGCTGAATTACAAAGAGAAAAAGCAATTCCCACTCATCAGTGGCTGCAGCTACTGGGAGTGCAGTGAAAAACAGGATTATCCCTGTGGGAATTGTTTCTCTACTATAATGCTTTGTATTCCCTTATTGATTCTTAGACCCTGAGGATTTTGGGCTTGGGTTTGGTGTTTTTTCTTTGCTTGTCTTTGCCTGGAATGGCTTAATTTCATTCTTACCTGTAGGCAAATTGTGGACACTCATTTTGTGGATGGTATTGGAGCACTCAGTGCTGGAGATGGATGGCTCAAAAAGCTGCCTTTGGAAAGAGAATAAATAAATATCAACTAGAGGTGTCTTTACACAGACATTACTTTGTCTTCCAGAACTGTATCATTCCTACTATTACATCCAGTGCCATTAAAAGTGAGGATTGCAATTAAAGATTTAGGAAGCTCCTCAGTATTTCCCAAGTTGGGACCCATAGTGCTCTGGGGCATCAATGCACTGTGCATCACCTTTGTAATTGTGCGGTGTACTCCTGTACATCCACGATAGATGTGCTCATCTCTGCTTAGGCTGGGCTTTGAAACAGAATCACAGAATAATTAAGATTGGAAAAGTCCGCTAAGATCACTGAGTCCAACCATTCCGTCAGCACCGCCAAGGCCACCACTAAACATGTCTGTGAAAAACACGCTCACTCTCCTGTGAAAATTTTAAAAGTTTAATAAAGGACAACAGGAGACAAGGACCACAGAGCAAAGGTTATTCCAGCCAGGTGCATCTTGGCACTCAGCAAAAACCACACTGTTATCTTTGGAGATACTCCTTAAATACCTTTTCCCTTACATCAGCCTGTTACATATTCATAGACCCTTATGCATAATAAACTTTTCCCCAAACTAGTTTACATATTTTTACATGGCCCCTCCTTGGGTCCACCTTTTTAGAGCATGCATATTCCTTGGTTATGATTTTGGTCCATTTTTATCATCCTCTTCAGTTTTGGGCCTTGGTCCACACTGTCTTCAGACAGTGAGTGCTGATAGCTGGCATATCTGTAGCAGGTGTCCTCATCCTATGTTCACTGGATGTTATCCCATCCAAGCAGGCATTTTTAACATAAGCATAGCTATTTCACTACTATGTCTAAGCTTAATTAACAACAGAAATAAAAACTATATCTTTATGACAAAGTTACTTCAACATTACACATATAAAATCCATTTTAATATTTGTGAAAAGCCAATATTATAATATGTATCTATAACATGTCCCAAATGCCACATCTACATGGCTTTTAAATCCCTCCAGGGATAGGGACTTCACCACTGCCTTGTGCAGTCTTTACCATGGCTTGACAATCCTGTCCATGAAGAATATCCAGCCTAAACCTCTCCTTGTGCAACTTGAGTCCATTTCCTCTTGTCCTGTTGCTTGTTACCTGGGAGCAGAGCCCAACCTCCACCTGGCTCCAGCCTCCCTCCAAGGAGTTATTACGAATGGAGATGAGCTTGGACAAGTCCTGCCTTTGACTCAGATTTCTGGCACTGGTCTGTTTGGGGTGGCCTGCACCCAGATTGCTCTTGTTCAAAAGTTCTTAATAATAGCTTAGGTCTATTACAAAATGAATTCTTTATTGAATAGACACAAAATTAACAGACATAAGACTTTGAACAGACTACTTACTACACAGGATAAAAAAAAAACCCAACTCCTAGTAGATAAAATACAGTGCACGATAAAAAGGTACCTATATTACAGCTAGCTAAGAAATAGTATAGATTAGGATTCAATGTAACTTACCATCAAATTGATGATTGAGTACATATAGAATTCTTTCACTCAGTTTTCAGGAAAGTATCCACAGAATTTGCATCTAAACTTTGGGGAGAAGTCCTACACATTTCCAAGGTGTGTGTAGGAGGTTTCTGCCTCTGTGAAAGTTTGTGTAGCTTTTATAAAGTGAAGTGTCTCTCAGTCAGGAATTCCATCTTATCTCCCTATATCTTGTTCTCAAGGCCAGGTGTTTATTGGGAATTCCACCTGACAGAGAGAAATAACTCACTAGCTAGCCAAGCTGGCCTGGGTTATCTCATCAATTCGTGTCGGGGGGAGAATGTCTGGAGCTATCGTCTGATGGATAGAGCAGATAAGCTCTGCTGTGGTAGGAGGGAAGTCCTGCCCCAGGAGTTGAAGACAGTGAGAAGGTTCCCCATTTTCGCCAGGTTGAAAGGCGAAAAGGAGCCTTTATTCCTCCAGGCTGATTCTGTGCCCCCCCCCCCCCCCCCCGCCCCATATCCCTCAGCCACTCCTCATGTTCCAGACCCTTCCCCAGCTCCATTTCCTTCTCTACATGGTCCAGCCCCTTGCATGGGGCAGTTGGGAATGGGGAAAGCTTGTTGCTGGGGGGCATGTTGACTGGCAGACTTTCGGGGGGGGGCAGGGTTGCCAAATGCAACCCCCAGGGGCATAAAAGGTGGAGGAACCATTTTGTGGATGAGCACATGGCGGCTGGTCATGCGCTCCCAGCACACTGCTATTTTTCCTTATTCAGTCCTTTGTTGTATTTTGCTAAGATTCAATAAACCTTTGAAATTTTTGAAAGTGAACAGTTGTTTCTCACACAAATGGAGACTCGGTCTGGGAGAAAAACCTCATCTCTGTGGCCCTAGCAGATTTCTAAAGGGAGGCACATCCTGCCATGAGTTTGGCGGCTCAGTCGACTTCTTTTTGGGTCACGGTGATTTGCAGGTTGACACCCCAGGGGCAGCAGAAGACTGAATAAGGAAAAAGAAGAGGGGGAAGAAGGAAAAAAGACCCCTGGGGAAAAACTGCAGAAGATCTGGAGGATTGTGAATATTTTAGCATGTGGGAGATGGGAGTGTGCCTGGGTGTGAGGGAAACGGAGTCCATGAGTTTGCTTGGGGTGTGTGTGAGACTTAGGAAAAAAGGCACCATCCTCATAATTGGTCTGACCAGGGTTGCCCATAATTCCAAGTGCACAAACCCCAGCTTCAGGCAGTAGTGCACGGGATCCGTAATGATGTCTGTTGAAGCTTAAAGGACATAGGACAGTTGGGTGGGACCTGCGAATGGGGGAGTGTTGTGGTGTGTTGTCACCGTGTGCCTCAGTTTCCCAGTCCCTCCCCTGAAGTTTCCTTCCCCAGGTGGTGTGTCAATCACCACCTCTCCTTTCCCCACCCTTGACCCCTGCTGGGCACTGTCTATCAACCCAGAAATTCCAGAAGGCATCGAGTAATTGGCAGGTTTAAAGGATGCTCTCCATCCCCTGGGGGGCCATTGGCTCACCCAGGTGTCCCTCTCACCTGAGACTCCCTCCCCCCATACCTGGTGGTGCTCCCTGTGTTCCCTCCCCTTGCCCTCTCCCCAGGTAAAAAGGCAAGCACACCACATAGTTGAGAGTTCTGTTGGAGTTGTTGCAGGATTCAGAGGCCATGCAGCCCAAAATAAAAACTCTGGATTAAAAACTCTCCATCATCACTCCTTCCTTCACCTTGCCTTAAAGGTTTCTCCAGCTCAGGAAAGCCAGAGGAGTGACCCCCTCAACAGCAAGCTCCAGCTGTAAGTACTGGAGCTCAGGATGTGCCTGGACTTGTCCCCATGTGCTCATAGCTAGTCAGAGCGTCTCTGGGGTGCAAAACACCACAGGTGCTGTGATTGGCTCAGCAGCTGGGACCAGACAGACCAAGGCAGTCCCGTTCAGTAATATTGGTAAATTCCCATAGGGGAGAGGAACTCAAGAGCACCTGGGAACGCCACGTTGGGAGTTACCGCATTTAGAGAGTGTTAGATTGGTGAGAACCATGCCCGTAGACCAGAAGGAATTCAAGAGCACCTGGGAATGCCAGGTTGAGAATTACTGGATTTAGGGAATGTTAGATCAGTGAGGACTGAGCCCGTAGACCAGAAGGTTCCAGGTGTGTGGGACTGCCGGAGGTGGGAACCGACCATCAGTGGTGGCTTTGCTTGTTTCCAGGGCACAGAGCCAGCACCAGTGGTGGGAACCACCAGTCGGTGGTGCTGTGAATGTAGACCGGAAGATTCCAGGTGCATGGGGACCCCAGTGGCAGGAACAGCCAAGTGGAGCAGACCTGCTCAACTAGGGTGCAGAGCCACCGGTTCAGCCGAATGGCGTGGACCGTGCTTGACCCGGGGTATGGGGCCAAGTTGGGAACAGCCAGGTGGCATGGACTGCACACGACCGGCGCACAGGACTGCAGCAGCTTCCCTGCAATACCTGCCGACATAAAGCCATGGGACCACAGGAGCCCACCTAAGCAGCTTTTCGGCAGTCACCCACACTAGTAAGCCAGAAGGCACAAGGGTATGGGACCATGGCAGCTTCCCTGTGATACCTGCCGGCATAAAGCCATGGGACCACGGGGTCACCTCGTGGGCAGTGGTGACTGAAATAAATAGGGCAGGAGATCTTTCTCCTTTTTAATGCCTTTATTAAAAAAAAAAATCAGCTCAGGTGGGGAGAAACAATGAGTCGCACCCACACCGAGTCGCACCCACACCGCCACTGCTCCCAGGTGTAGCATGGAGGAGAAGGATGATGCAGTTGCGTCCCCTGGTATGAAGGCTGAGCCGGGGCTTCCGTCCTCAGAAAAGCAATAGAAGATTCCCATCTTTTCAGTTCGACCCTCGAGGTCCTCTTTCTAGCTGATTTTTTCTGAGGTTATGGCGAGAGGTAAAAAGGATCTTAGCAGACACAGGATTAAGTTCTTGACCTTTAGACGTCACTTAGATCTCTTAATTCCATCTTGGCTTGTTGTTTTTAGGGGTTTTTTGCAAGATTTGGTGAGGGGGCTTCCTCATCTGCATACCAGCTCTGACGTCACCTCCCCCCTGCTACCTGCTGTCTTCAGGTGTTATCTCTCAGGAGACAGCAGGGGGACAATTGAGCTGATTTCTAACCATCAACAGGTAATAGAAGAAAAACTATTAACAGGTGATTACAACATGAAGTTATTAACAACAGCAATTGGTTTAACTTGTTAACTCTGCAACTTTAAAAAATGGACAACTTTTCTACTCATAACAGTGACCAGAAGCGCTGGGCAGCGGGGAGCGTGGATGGAGAGCTGTGTGGGGTTTCTAGACCTGGGACCGCAGGGATGCCACTTGGGCGGCAGAGTCCAGAAACACTGGGCAGCAGCAAGCGGGGGCACAGTAACTCCCGGCGCTTGCCAAACCAACTAAGATGGTGGCGACGCTGAGCTGCATGAGGTACTGCCAACAGTCAGGGAGGCAGTCCAGCCATAAAGGAGTCCCGGGAGCCGCAGTAGTGGCAGATTCACGTGGGCAGCGGCAAGCGGGGGCCCGGCACAGTAAGTTCCGGCACTTGTCGACGTAGCTAGGGCGGTGGAGGCGCTGAGCGTGGTCGGGCACAGCGCAGCCAGTGGTCGGGGGCTGGCCTGGTGGTGCAGGGGTCCTGGGAGCTGCAGGCAGGGATGGATTCATATGGCTGACGACAGGCGGGGTTGCGAGGCACAGTAAAACCCCAGTGCCGCAGGCTCACCTGTGCAAGGCTGCCAGCAATGACTGGGGGCACTGAGCGTGGCAGTGCCTGGCAGGGCTGAAGTGGTTGTGCGGGGTTAACAGGCGGGGGGCCGCGGGGGCTGCAAGTTGGCGGTAGTCGGGGTGCTAGGTGCAATAAGACCCCGGCGCCACAGGGCTCTCCTGTACAGGGCTGACAGCAGGGAGGTGCCGAGCCTGGTAGCGTCCGGCAGGGCTGACCTGGTTGTGCGGGGTTTATGGGCCAGGGGCCGCGGGAATCCACGTGGGCGACAGCGACTCGGGGGCGCTAGCGCGCCAGCGGCGTGCAGGGCCGGCTCCGGCCCGCCGCAGTGCCCCGGTGCCAAGCGGTGGCCACGACTCCCGGCAGGTGGACCAGGGGAGGAGAAGTGTTGGCATTGGTCGTGTGCAGTAAAACCGGGGCAGAAATAACTTCGACTCATTGTAGCAAACACAGAGAGTCTCCTACACCCAGTCTCTCACTGGTTGTCTATTTGCTATTGCTTTCATAAAGGAAGGCATCTAATTTTTTCTTTTCTTTCTTTTCTTTTTCTTCTCGTACCTGTTAAGAAAGCAAGTCTTTCTTGCAAAGATCTGTTCAGAAGGGGGGCTTTTGTTGCAAAGGGCTGCTAGAAAGAAATAGGACTAAGAACAATAAAGAATCCCCAAGGGGAGGGGAAAAATGAAAGGATACCCCTAAACAGCCCCCTGGGAAGAAGATGTTATAAATACATATTATAATATTGTCTTTTCGCAAATATTAACATGGATGCTATATATATAATGTTAAAGTAACTTTGCTATAATGATATAGTTTTTATTTCTGCTATTAACTAAAATTTAGACATAGTAGTGAAATAGCTGATATAGTTATGCTTGTGGTAATTGAACTGCCTGCTTTGTTGGGATAACATCCAATGTACGTATGATGAAGACCCCTGCTAATGACACGACCAGCTATCAGCACCTGCCATCTGTAGAAAGCATGGACCAAAGCCCAAACTGGAGGTGATAACAAGAATGGACTAAAACCACAGCCAAGAAATTACCATGCTCTAAAAACGCGGACTTGAGGAGAAGCCATGCTAAACCGTTCTTGGAACATGTAAACTAGTTTGGGGAAAAGTTTAAATATGCATAATTGTTTATGAATACTCAATAGGATAATTCAATAGAAATGGTATTTAAAGGGTGTCTCCAAAATAGCAGGTGTGCCCTTGGCTGAATGCCAAGCACCTGGCCATTAAAATTTGCTTTATTGTCTTTGTCTCCTGTTGTCCTTTATTAAACTTTTAAATTTTACCAGAAGAGTGAACCACGTTTTTCACAAAGACTAACCTGGTGGAGATGTGATCCCAAGGCAAAAAGTGAAGATAAGGTTATACAGTATTGTGTGATAATGTGGACTGAGGGAGAGTGAGTCCAACCAGGTGTACTGGCCATGGTATAAGTTGAAAGAAGAGTGGATGTGTCAGGTTTTAAACATCCATATAAAAATTAAAGAACAACCCTGGTACAAATCAGAGAGAAGGGACCTCTCACTGAACAACCCTTCTAGCTCTAGCTTCTGAGCCCTGAATCTCAAAAGAAAGCTACTGTGCACCCTACTCTGTCCAAGCAACAAATCCTGGATTCAACAAAAACATTGGCTTAGAGTATGCTTTGTTTTTCTCCTTCCTTTTGCCACCTCCTACCTTTTTCTCTGTGAACACTAATTTTAATCAAGTGTAACACAGAACAGTTGTTCTCTACTCGAATTTAGCACTAACAAGTACGACTTACAAGTTAACAGAAGAGCTTGGGTGTCAAAGGCTTAGATATTTTTCCATGTACATGCAGTGATTTAACTTTCCCTCTTTCAGTCCAAGATAATATCTTGATAAACTCTGTTTCAAAGTCACTGTCACCCCTGCAGAGAGGTCTGGAGCTTTCCTTACTGTATGCCTGATCCACAAGAGACTGTGAGCTGCCTTCCATAGTAATGAGGACCACAGGTACCTCCCTTCAGGTAAAGGGTAAGAGGTGCCCCTTGACAAAAGAACAACAGTTTCTACTGTCACCTGCACTTCCCCTTCCCTTCCTCTCATAAACCACTGATGCACTAACAGTGATTCTCAATAAATCCCACTAATCTTCTCCTTTGTGCAGGTCAAGCTCTTGGGGAAGACAGGACAGCAAAAAGGTGCTCAGTTTTGTGCCCTCCTGCCCTTGTAGGGTAAGAGGCAGGAGGCAAGAATCCAGCATGGTCTCTCTTTGACTATTTTCTTTCCAGGAGGGCTCTGGAGGATGCTGTTTATATGTGTGCCAGTGTGTGTGAGTGTGCATATGCTGTGTCTGTAAGTGCCAATGTGCACGGCTCTGTGTGCACATGAGGTGCACGCATGTGTCAGTGTGCATGGTTGTGTGCAAGTACACTTTCTGGTATGCCCAGATGTGAGCATACATGTCCTGCTATACACAGTGTGTAGGTGTGCTAGTGTGCACAGCACTGTGTGTAAGAGCCTGAATGAGAGATGCGGGACTCCAGGTGGCTCTTCCAAATGCAGTTTATTACATCCAAGGTGTTACAGCAGTCCAGGGTCGTGGGCGACAGAGCCTGTGCCTACAGCTGTCAGCTGCATCTGCAGGCAGGCCTGGAGACCCTGAGTTTAGGTTACAAATGCATTATATACTTTTCTTTACTGAGCATCTTAATACAATAGAACCAATCTGTACCTTAACTTTTATCTATAGCCTATCATAACTACTATAATTACCATATTCATGTTACTATTCTCCAATCACTAAAAGTTAGTACATTACAGTTTAAGCTACAAGTTGTTTTTCAGTTTTCTTGCAGTGGAGAATTCTGAGACCTTTTTTCTACTTGCAACATTTGCTGACTTGTTTGCCTGTGCTATCTTTCTGCTTGGTAAAAACATCTTCTTGTTTGAGGTGGGTTTATCCTTTGCTCTAAGTCATAAAAACCCCCTTCTAACTAACATACCCTTTGCCTCCTTGGTTATCCAGTGAGACTGGCTCAGCAATTCTTTTCTTCTATATCAAAATTTACTTCCATCTCTATTCCTTCCTCAGCTTCTACATTCAAAAATCTTTCTGTCAAGCATACATATTTGTGAGACTTTCTTGTCAAACTTTCATCCTTCCCAACAACTGTGCACATAGATATGCTGATGTGCACACATGTTGTGTGCGCTGCTGTGGACACGTGTGTTGAATTGCACACTTTCAAGTGTGAATGGGTTTGTACACAGCTCTGTGCTTGTGAGTGTGCACAGGCTCTGCAGATGTGAGCACAGCCCTGTGTGGGACATGCGTGTGTTGATGTGTGTAACACTGCACACATTTGTGTGCACAGCTCTGTATGCATGTGTTAATGTGCACAGGCTCTACATGCAAGCAAGTCTCATGCTTGTGAACGTGTGTGCATTAGTACAGACATAACAGAAGTGTCTGTGTGGCACATGTGTGCTAGTGTGCACAAGTAGGGTGTGCACAGCTCCATGTCTGTGTGCAGGAGTGTGCTGCTAACAGGTACTGCTGTACACCATGGCTCTGTGCAAGTGAGCAAATACGTGCGTGTGTGTGTGTGCACTGGCTCTGCACAGATTCCTGAGTGCACACACAGGGCATGCCCAGAGACACAGCTCTAGATACACAGCTCAGTGTATCTGGCTGCTGTCCCACCTGGGAAAACAGATGGGTGTGTGTGTTTGTGTATGTCTACATGTGCGTGTCACTACTGAGCTCTACTGGCTAGAGTAGCCCCTAGCTCTCTGTGTACACTCTGTTCTCATAGAGAGAGGAATTTGCCTGTGTTTAAAATTGCCTAAAAAGTTTGTGAAGACTTGTGTGCAGTAATTTGCATCGAGTTTAGTAGAATTTGGATTTCTGTCCCTATATAAGCGGAGGTGTCTGCAATCACTACAACTGTTTTTCACGCTTGTAGATTAAACACCAGAAAGTTGTATAAAAGAATAATCCCTCAAAACTGCTATCCTAGATTTCAAATGGAAAGACACAAGTTAGTTAGAGATGATACAACAGTAGTGGTTGTAAGATCACCTGAATGTGAACTAACCCAAGCCATTTATTGATGATGATGCTATTTCAAGAATCAAATTTTCTGGGTTTAGTTTGCTTTTCCTGTTGCTTAATCCTTGCTGTAGTTTGTTTCATTTCTTGTAGCAATGTAAATTGCCTGGGGAGACAGTTCTTTATAAGCTTGCTGTAATGCTAAGTTAAGTGTGCTCAATTTGTTGTGATTTGTATCTAATAAATTAAGCAAAGAGAGACTGCCCATCCTGGAAAGAAGTGGAAGCATCCTGGGCATGGCCAGTCCCTTTGTCCCTTTTCTCTCTGCGAGAACTCTCCTTTTTCATGATCCCAAGGGCTGGACAGCCTAGCATAGTTGAAAACCCAGCTGGGTACAGGAGGAGCAGGCAGCCGTAGCCAAGAAGCTTTTGCTAAACCCAGAAGGTTTTGGGGGATGCTGATGGCAAGTCGTGGTGTAGTGTTGCCTTCTTCTAGTCACTGTCCCTGTATTGTTGGTGTTATTGGGTGGGTAACTGCTGAGAATATTCTTCCTCCCGAACCTGCTCTACCTTGACCAAAAGGAGACCCCTTTGGCCTTTTACAGTAGTTGCCAGTCCTGTTTGTCACCTTTCTCACATGGTCACCCTCTTCCATCCTATGTGCAGCCCATGGTGTGAATGTGGTAGTGTCCCCCATCAGTGATGGCAATAACCACATCAGTGACAGTTGCTGCTTGTACCTTTCACTTGCCAGTACAAAAACACTGCATTTTCTCTTGTCCTAGAGGAAGCCTATGCCACTGGCACATCTCCACAGCCTTGAGTGGCAGACACCCAGGTCTTGCCAGCACAAACAAGCATGGAGCATCCTGGAGACTCTGGAAATCAAAGATTAGAGGGGGGAGTGCGAGTAAGCTAGTGAGCATCGCTGCTGCAAGAAATCAGAGCCTAGATAAATCCACCTTTTTATTTGAGAAAAACTACTTGTGCTTTTAGGTTTTTTTATGCTAATAGTTTTCTTTTTCCATGTAAGCTCAACTAGGATAACTGCATTGTCTCTGCCAGATGTGATGGCCAGGGGAACACCTGCCTGGAATAGTTCATAAGACAACATTGCAATTCTGGCCAGGCTGGCAAGAAGAATGCCTGACCTCTGCTGCTTCTCCTCTTCAGAATACTCGCCAAGACAAAATTAAGAGGCCTGGTGAAAGAACCCAAAGAATGGACCATAACATCCATATTGGGTAAGACAAGATTGACTCCTAAGCAGAGACTGAGAGGTAACCAGAGAAGCCCTGAAGATATCTGAAAAGTAGAGCCAAGCTTCCACCAGCCAGCTCAAGAACTGCTTAAGTAACACTTTGAGCAGGGAATTTGAATTGTATTACTCATTGATGTAATTGTCCTGTTTTAATGGACAGAGGTTATGAGTGCCTGTTGAGGGGAAGTACACGAGGAACAGTGAAAAGTGCTAGAGTGATTTTCTTGAAAATTGACAAGTAAAGTATGGGAACGAGAGGGCAAGACCGGGTTAGCCCCTATGCTCACTACCAAGAAGATTACACAGTCCTGCTGTGAGCAGCAACCCCCAAGGCATGGTGAGGTGGAAGTAAAAGCTATGCCAGACCTCTGTTACTCCTTTTTGTCTGATCAAACCAATTCATGTCATAAACTCCACTAATCATTTTGCTTAGAGAAAACCCAAGGCTTTTTCTTGTTCCCACTGTCCTCACCCACATCAAATAGATGATTCATCTAAAATCAAATTTGACTTAAGAGAAGCATGAGTAGTTCATCAAAATAGAAAATGGGAGGTAATTGCTTGAGCCAAATGACTTACAGAAAAAGAAAAGGGGGGTTTGTTACGGATGAGTAATGGGATGATTGGCTCTCAGAATTAAGGGATGAATATTGTGTGTATGTTAAGAGAAGCTTTATTGATGTATAGTTATGTTATTACAGTTTGTTGTTCAGATGTCCTCTATTCTCCCCACAGGCCCCTCTCCCCCCCTCTGTGTTGTTGCCACAGACAGTCTGGGCTGTCAGGGTTGTCCAAGACATGTGGAGGGAAGGCCTGTACCCAGCCCCTTGCATGGGGCAGCTGGGAATGGGGAAGGCTTGTTGCTGGGGGGCACGGCATGACAACACCTGACCTCCAATCAGGCTGCAAGAAAGTCTCCACCAGTGGACAGTGAAGAAGAAGTTGACTGGCAGACTTTAGGGGGGGCCAGGGTTGCCAAATGCAACCCCCAGGGGCATAAAAGGCAGAGCAGTCATTTTGTAGAGGAGTGCATGGTGGCTGGTCATGCACTCCCAGCACACTGCTGTTTTTCCTTATTCAGTCCTTTGTTGTATTTTGTTAAGGTTTAATAAACCTTTGAAATTTTTAAAAGTGAGTGGTTGCTTCTCACACATTGAATGGACTATGGTACTACAAAAATTAATATATGTATGGAAACAGGAACAAGGAAAATTGGAAAAGAATGACTTTATGATGGTGACCCAAGGTCTGCAAGGAAGATGTGCAGAGTATTGCAATGGGATCAAGCTTTCTGACTGGTGAAGTTCAAGATTATGTTTATTTTTAATAGTCTCAGTAATTTTACTTATCTTAAAGCTGCCATGGTGATTTTTGAGAGTGTGAACCCAGTCTTGCTCTGCAAACTGCTGCCAACAGAGGCCCTGCACATGTTTGTGGACTTTCCTGCAGAAAACCTTTTGAATTGTGTTGAGAAAGATGAAGGTTTGACAAGAAAGTTTCACAGATATGTATGCTTGACAGAAAGATTTTTGAATGTAGACTCTGAAGAAGGAATAGAAATAAAGCAATTTTTGACATAGAGTAAAAGAATTGCTGAGCCAATTTTACTGGATAACTAAGAAGGCAAAGTGTATGTTAGTTAGAAGGGGTTTTTATGACTTAGAGCAAAGGATAAACCCACCTCAAACAAAAAGATGTTTTAACCAAGCAGAAAGATTCTGCAGGCAAACAAGGCTGCCAATGTTGCAAGTAAAAAAAAGTCTCAGAATTTTCCACTGCAAGAAAACTGAAACACAACTTCTAGCTTAAACTCTAACATACTAACTTTTAGTGATTGGAGAATAGTAACATGAATATGGTAATTATGATAGTTAGTTATGATAGGCTATAGATAAAAGTTAAGGTATAGATTGGCTCTTTTGTATTAAGATGCTCAGTAAAGAAAAGTATATAATGCATTGTAACCAAAATTAAAGGGCCTTCAGGCCTGTCTGCCGCTGGAGCTGACAGCTGTAGGCACAGACTCTGTCACCCATGACCCTGGACTGCTGTAATGTCTTGGATGTAATAAACTGCATTTTGAAGAGCTGCCTGGAGTACTGCATCTCTCATTCAGGCTCTTATTAATGGTGCCCACCTTTTAGTTGGCAAAGTCAGATTTATTGGCAGTAAGAGACCTCCCGGTGAACTCAGAAGGAAGTGGCCGCAAGGATAAGGCACGTGGGAGGAAGGTGAGGAATTGCTGCTGGACAATACCCGGATTGGAGCCTCAACGTGCAACACCTGCTGCATAGCTGGACAGCAGGTGAGCACAGGGAATAATGGGGCAGAATAGGTCTGTCACTTGGAGAGATGTGTATCAGCATTTAAAATCTTTGTGTGAGAAATGCGTATTTTATTATTGGCTTTTTCGCAAATATTAAAATAAATATTATATGTGTTATGTTAGAAAGTTATGCTGT
The DNA here is from genome assembly GCF_017590135.1 of Pyrgilauda ruficollis. NCBI lineage: Eukaryota > Metazoa > Chordata > Aves > Passeriformes > Passeridae > Pyrgilauda > Pyrgilauda ruficollis. The sequence continues at coordinate 525,966 of NW_024519652.1, forward strand.
ATTAATTTTCTTAGGTAGTGTGTTAAATATAGTCTTAGGTTATAACATTATGTGAAAATAGAAACTATGCTATGTAGGATACTTTTTTTAAAGAGAGGACTCGCACCGAGACAGCAGCCACAGGGCACCTAAATCTTTCAGAGAAAGATAATTTATTGCTCCATTATCAGAAGAAACTAACTTCTTCCCACCTTGCTCAGCCCTGAAGACGCCGATAGGATTAGGAGGAAGAAGTTGACACTGACCAGACAGAATCCTTTGTTTGAATGGAATTTATGCATCATGTATGAGGTGTATGAATATGCAACAGGCTATTGTTTTTAAGGGTTATTCCTCTGTAAACATGTGTCCTTTTTTGGACTTATTTTGCCCATTAAAGGGTACCCGGCCCATCCATAACTCTGTTTTTATTGTCTCAAAAAACCCACCCAAAAAAAATAAAAAAAAAAAAAAAAAAAAAAAAAAAAAAAAAAAAAAAAAAAATTAAAAATCTTCTAGCATGCACTGAGATCAACTTCCCAAATGCCGATCCCACGGCTGTCTATACCAGAGACTACTGGGACTCCGTAGGGTCAAATTACACAATGCTATTTCTCGCCGTCACAAAGCAGCAGCAGCAGATTGAGTCCCCGCTTGCCGCACGCTTGTAGAAATCTTTGCGGCGCAATCCCCGCCGCCAAACCCTTTCCCCGCTCCGGTTCCGCCGCGCCGGTTCCAGCCGAGCCGCCGCGCCAGCCGCTCCAGCCGCGGGGAGCGGGGAAGGGAGAGCAGAAAGCAGCAGCTGCGGCTGCGGTAGCAGAGGTAAACGAACCTGAAAACTGTTCTGCCTCAGAAGATGAGGCTGATCCTTTAAATCCAAGACTAAGAAACCCCGAAAACCCATCAGATTTGTTTCAAAATGACCCCAGGGACTCTCCAGTGCCTAGAGGAGAGCTTTCAACCCAAAAAGAAATGCCGAGCCCCGGTAATTCCCCGGCGCTGCTTCCCGATTCGGAAGAATCCCCGCAGGGATCGGATTTCCAGCAGCCCGGCAGCCTCAGAGAGGGGAATCCCCCCCCCCCCCCCCCCCCCCCCCAGGAAATTAAAGAACGGGTTTTACAAAAGGGCAGCCTCCACGGCCCGGCACCTGTCCCTGTGCGGCGGGGCCGGCGTGGGCTCCATGGCCCAGGCGCCCGGGGTCGGCCCGGCCACTTCAGCTGCGGCTCGGGCTCCGTGGCCCGCCGGGTGCTGCCCGCGATCGAGGCACCCAAGGCGGTCGAGGACCAAGACGAAGGCCAGAAGTTGATTCCACAGGGGTGGCAGGACCTGCATCTCATGGCCAAGCAAGTCGCCACCACCACCAAGAGCCACTGAGGGAGCCGAAAAATCATCCCCCAGATCTCCTACTCTTGAAGCTAGGAAGGCTTTAGAGAAAATTACCGGTGCTCTGCAAAATAGACAAACACTTCGCTTGATAATCCAGATTAATAGTTCCAGTTAAACCTTTTTTCCTTGCAGTTCTAGGAGAAACACTGAGACTGTATGGCCTCATTTTTCATGGGACTCCTCTCAAAATAATCCTTTGTTGATAATTGAATGGGTTTTTCTTGCTTACAGGTCATCAAAGACAATCTTAACACCTTTAGAGATTATTTCTCAAATTATCGTCAAATGCAGGGCAAGGCTTCTTTCTATAGCAGGTCACAAATTTGCAATAATCTATTTACCTATGATTAAATCCTATTTTGATTGGGCAATGCAAAAATCAGAAGACTTGCTGTATGCCTTGTTAGGTTTTTCAGGCGTTTGCTCCATTCATTATCCAGCACACAAACTGATCAAGGCTAAATTATGCTACAAAGAGAAACCCCTTATCAGTGAAGAACCTTTAGATGCAGTTACTCTCTTCAATGATGGGTCAGGACTAATACACAATTCAGTAGTTGCATGGCAAAATAAGAATACTATATCCTGGGAATGAGATGTTCAAAAAGTCGAAGGTTCTCGGATTGTTGAATTGGCAGCAGTTGTAAAAGCATTTCAGCTCTTTCCAAAACCTTTTAACTTAGTCACTGATTCAGCATATGTTGCTAACATTGTTAAGAAAATTGAAGGGTCTGTTTTAAAAGATGTTAGCAACAACAAATTGTGTCTTTGGCTTACCTGTTTTTATCAAATTTTGTTATACAGAACTAATCCTTACTTTGTTGCTCACTCTGGTCTCCCAGGATTTATGGCAGAAGGGAATGCATGAGCTGATGCATTGGTATCAGCAGCATGTGATGAGGGAACTGCAGGAGACATTGAAGATTCTACTTTGGTGCTTTCTGCAGCTACCTTACCTAACATTGCTGAACAAGCTAAATTGAGTCATGCCTTTTTTCACCAAAATGCACAGACACTCAGATGAGATATTCATATTTCCCTAGAGCAAGCACAAGCCATTGTATGGGCTTGCCCCGACTGCCAGCTTGTCCAACCTACCCCTTCTACAGGAGCAACCAACCCAAGAGGGTTGGAAAGTTTGCAGAAATGGCAAACAGATGTCATAAAGTACCCTTCTTTAGGGAAGCTTAAAAGTTTCCATGTCTCTATTGACACATTTTCAAATGCAGTTTTTGCTTCTGTACATACAAGAGAAACAGCTAAGCAGGAGCATTGGTTTGTGGAAGAGATAAAGAAAACTGTTCCACCTGGTTTTAACAGGTGGCCCAATTAACAGAAGAAACTGCCCCACATCTAACAGATGGCAATAGAATACACATCCCCAGCAACATCTTGCATTTGCAACTGAAGACAATTCTCATTCAGGAATCAACTATGAAAAAGCATCATCAAGTAAAATCCATTAGCTCTAATCAGTGGAATTGATGTGCTGGCTGCAAACATCTCTGAGAGAGGATGAGAGTAAAATTAAAAAAAAAAAAATCTGTTTTTAAATTACAGCCACCATGCCAGGAAGGAGGAATTCCTTCTCCAGTCTCCTCTGAGAAAAGGATGTGGCCAAGTGTGATGCCACGTTGTGGGACATGGGGTGGCCAAGGACATAGGTGTCATATAGCATCAGACTGCATCAGTCTGGGGCACAATCCTACCAAAAAGGTTATTAACAGGAAGAAATTTCTCCCTCTGAGGATGGTAAGGAACTGGCACAGATTCCCCAGAGAAGCTGTGGCTAATCCATCTCTGGAAGTTCCATATCGGAGTGCTGCATAAAGAAAATAATTGAAATGCATAAAAAGAAGTTTGACCAATAAATCAAGTGCTCTAAAGGACATCAAATTATTTAATGTAAATCACTGGCATAACACAGCCAGAATAAGAAGTGATTTTGTAACAGGTTGAAGGGGGAGTAAATTTTGAAAGAATTTGTATTAAAAAAACCCCAAAACCAAAAAAACCCAAAACCAATAAACACACCAGGCAGAAGTGAGCTTTTCTCACACCCATGCCCTCACTCAGAGCTGAAGAGGGACAAAGACCAAGCTTGGTGAAATGGTATCACATACGTTTGGGGTGGCAGAAAGGAGGAGAACTTCCGAAGGGAGGAGCACTTATTACTGAAGGAGTGATGGGTCAGAAAGGAATGGGACTTAGATAATCCAGTGTGCAACTACCAAGATGGTACATTCAGTTTCCTTCTGATAATTTTTGCCACTGGAGGTTAAATTAGCTCTAGGAGTAGATATGAATGACTGTGAGGCTTTAGGGTAAATAAAAGGAGATTATCTATGATTGGAAGAGTGGAGCAGTGATCTGAAGAGTGCTTATAGCTCTTCTGCTGGAGCACTGAGTTCCATAGGGTCTATATGTGATGGGGCTTCAACAAGGAACTCCACAGGTCCACTTCATGGCCAGCTCCACCTGCCAACTATGCAGTATCCTGGCATCCTGTATGAGCCACTGCATTGTTCCTTGCATTTCTTCCTGCAGATCCTCTGTGTTAGGCTTTCCCAACCCTCATCCTGGGTCCTGGTCAGTGTCCATGTGCAACCTGTGAAGTCACATGGGCATGTCTTACCATGCTGACTTGCAAAGCCTGGTGACTTGAAAAATCCACAGTTCCATGACTCTGGGCTTACAGGTTCCTGCTCATACTCTGAGAGGGACATTCCTCTACTGAGTAACAATGGCCACTTATAGAGGTATTACAGAAGATGACTTATTGAGAGATTAAAGGAATTTAATTTTCCCAAACTGAATGCAAGCTGTAGGAGATTGAACAAATGACTGTATATAACTGAAAAGGGAAAAGCCAAGGGGTATGTAGTTGGATCTTTGTCATGGCCCATACGTGTGCAAATGCCTAAGTGGGTTAGGAAACAAGACAGATTAAGGTATCAGGATGTAAGATACAGAGATCAGAGCTCAGTGTTTGGGCACGTCTGAATGGTTAGCGAGTTCAGAGACACAGCTCTGCCCTTCCCTAAAGCAGGAAGGAGGAGGCTGAGGGGGACGGACACCTTCTTACTCTATGTAACTTCCTTCCAGGAGGGTGGAGCCAGGAGAGGGCCAGTATTCTCAAGGGAACAAGAGACAGGATCAGAGGAAAAGACCTCAAGTTGTGCCACGGCATGTTTAAATTGGAAATTAGGAAAAAATTCTTTCCCAAAAGGGTTGTCAAGCTCTGGAACAGGCTGCCCAGGGCTGTGGTGGAGTCCTCATTACTGGAGGGATTTAACAGACATGTGGATGTGGCGTGTGGGGACATGGGTTAGTGATGGCCTTAGCAGTGCTGGTGGAATAGTAGGACTCCCTGACCTTAGAGATCTTTTCCAACCTAAATTATTCTGTGATTCAGAGACTTTAAGTCACAAGTTCTATTTTATCTATACTCAGCAAGGAGATGCATCTCTTTCAGTTCCTCCTGAGTGGAAATCTGTGATTCTTCTCCTATTTAAGCAGAAGTTTTCAAAGTCCTTCCTAAGTATTTATTTTTCTCTCCTTAATTAAAAAAGTAGAAAGACAAAAAGAAAATTACATAACCACAGCAAAGCAGGACATAAATATTTATTACCCAGCTGAGCATTGTTTAACTCCTTGGTCAGGTCTTCCAAGGACCTGACTTGCTCATAAATCCAGAGGATGAGGCTTCCTGGTCATAATAAGCCACAAGCAAAGATCTGTGACTCTCTGCAATAGTATTGCTTTGGAATTAAGCCCTGCTCTAGGGCTTAGCCTGAAATTTCTGGGGGCAGAAAGTGCTTCCCACATGTCTGGGTGTCCCCAGGGCACAGGTGTGGCTCTTTGAACTAGTGATAATCAAGAGTTCCTTGGCATGGCTAGTCTCCAGCAAGAACAAGAGTGCTGGATAGAAAACACACTGAAACATCATCACTGGACCAGAGATGTCCCTGCAATGACTTTTCACAGAGTCATAGAATTGTTACAGTTGGAAAAGTCCTCCGAGACCATTAAGTCTGACCATTCCCCCAGCATGCCAAGCCTAACAAGTGCCACGTGTGTTAAATCCCTTCAGGAATGGGGACTCAACCACTGCCCTGGGCAGCATGTTCCAGGGCTTGAAAACTGTTTTAGCGAAGGAATTTTCCCTAATAACCAATCTAACCCCTTCTTGGCCCCACCATCCACCTCTCTGACAATGCTGGTGTTACACAGTCCAGGAAGACCAGGAGCCCTGGGCCCACAGATCTCCCCACAGAATTTTGGAAATCACTGATGGTTTCTCATCAGGAAACATCCTGTCTCCAGGTAACAGTTCTGAAAGAATTAAAAACCTCTTTTTCTTTCTTGAAGCAGTCAGGCTCCTGACATTTGCAGTAGAAGACAAAGGATGGGGAGAGATTTGAGTGAAATCTAAACCAGTTTTAGCTCAATTAAAGCAACCAATACCTTTAGGAAGAGATCCCTTGGGGTTTCACCAGAGCCCTGTTATACTAGATTTGGGAAACTGAGTCTAACAGGTCCCTTGTAGCCCAGCATCTTCCTAGGCCTGACAAAGGGGAGGGATTATTTTTCAGCTAACATCTCTGTTTTGCTTCTGCCAAAGGTTGTTTTTAGTTTTATTCTGTAATTCTTGGCTGCAGTGACCTTGAGATTTGAAATGCCCCTTAGACATGTGAGTGAAGCCTTTGTAAATGGCCAGTCCTTTCACAGCGCTCATTGTTCAGTGCAATCTGTTCACAGTATTATTCTGTATCCTGGTTACAATGAGACCTTTGGTTCTCCCAGCCCTCTGATGAGATGATTTTGTTGCTTACCTGAGGGGCTTGTCAGTTCCTTGAGGATTTTTTCCCCCCAAATTTCTAATTTTTTTCCCCACATAGTCAATTGCATCTCTTTGCATGTGACAAGGCAGAGGCTCAGACTACACACATGCTTGGAGATATAAATGCAAATCAGGAGTAGTATTTCCTTTCTCTATACCTGTATAAATGTGTGCAAGGATGCACATATGCCCCATCCATCCACCATCCATCCAGATTGGCAGAGGCACAAGGCTCATGCACCCTCTGCTCAGCAGTGAAACACCCTTGTGTTATCTCCCCACCTCCTTAGCTGAGGCTGAAACCCATCCACATCACATCACTTGTGAACAAAGGTGACCTGCCTGTGCTCATCCCTTCTGCTTGTCCCTTCCTACTGTGCACAGAGTGATTTGTAGGGGAAGAGGGAAAATAAAACTGGTTTACAGACATGAATGCCTCATTGTCTCTGCCAATATCCAAATATTGTGAAAATTTTAAAGAGACAGGATCTCTTGAAAGCAAGATTGGGTCCTGAATAGAGTTTACTTTCCAGATTTGGGTGGAAGAAGCATGAAATTATCACCATCTAACAATGTTGTGAGTCATGATGGTATAAAGTCCATGACACCTCCCTCTCCTCCCTGTATGGAATGGTGCTGTGTGCAGCCACCACTGTGACTGCATGTTGCATAATCCCTTCTACTGTAACACTGGGTAGATATTGACGGACGACTTTGCACTTTGCATTCACCACTTGCTTCCTTCTCCTTGCAAGACGTGCATGCAGAGCCCAGGATGAAAGTTGAGTTTGCTCCGCTGTCTGTGCCACTTCAGAGAAGGCTTCAGACAGCATCAGTGGTTCAATGGGTCTTCAGCTTCCTAGGTCTAGGTAAGAGACATCTCTTTTCCTTTTTCTGAGAAGTCAGAGAAGCTTTCCATAGAATTGCAGTATGGTTTGGGTTGGAAGGGACATTAAAGATCATCCAGTTACAATCCCCTACAGAGGTGGGCAAGGACACCTTCCACTAGACTGGGTTGCTCCAAGCCCCATCCACCATGGCCTGGAACAGGGTCCCAGGGATGGGGCAGTCACAGCTTCTTTAAGCAATCTGTGCCAGCGTTTTTGGCTGTTTCTCACCACCTGATCACAGCAAGGTGGCACTAAGGAAGTGTATGGCTGATTGCCTATGCATGGAAATATTTTCAGGTCTTATGTGGCATCTAAACTGGGGTGGGGTTTTTCACTTCTATTGCTCTTTAGGTTTAGAGTTTTCGTGTTTTAAGCTGTTGCTCTGCTTGGTGTTAGGAATGAGAAGTAGAATTACCATGCTTGAGGAATGGTACCGGAGGAGGAGTATTGGTGACTGCTTTTGTAGCCCTGGGAACAGACACTTCACTTTTTACAGATGCCCCTGCACATTCTAGAAGGTCATTCTTCCAAGAAAACCCAAACAGTTTGAGGAAAAGACACATTAGCAAACTGAGATGCAGACAAAGTCACTGCTTGGTGGAGGGCATCAGGTGCTGATGGAAATGACACACATGCTGTTTTGGATAGCTTGCATAGGGAAATGATGATGGGAGACACACAGGCAGATTATCAGGGAGTGCAAACTGCTTGGGGACATTTACAGCCCATCACGCTGGAAGGTGACATTGCAATGTTTCTTAGTTTTATGGAAATAAAAATATCAGAGGTAGGTTATCAGTGTAAAATGTCTGTAGCCATTTACAGCCCATCAGGAGCCAAGCTGAAAGAGCTTCCCATTGTTAGGCCAGTTGTGAATCTCAGATGGGATGTGTGTAAAGCTCCTCCTTTGATGTGGCAAGACAGTTGCTGACTAGCCCGAAACACAGCAGATCTTTGTGCGTATCTGTGTACTGGTACACAAACATCTCCAGAACTATACCTGCACAGAAAGCACAGGCTGTGCTTCAGACTCCCACTCAATTTCTGGGATGGGCCCTTCCAAAATCTGCTGCAGATCTGAGCCTGAATGGCCACCTTTGCACCAGTATCTGATGGACTGGAGGACTGTGCAATACTGGTCCAGACAGGGTGGTGCTTTACATGTTTTTTGGTATAGGATTGGCTCATGCTAAGTATCAGGAAAATTACTCCACAAACACCAGAGGTTTATGTCCAAAAAGGACACAGAGGAGTCATGTAACTTTATTCAAATAAAGGGAGAGGCCATGGGGCATTTCCCCTGGGGTCTCTCAAAATTTTAGAGGACACAGCCTTCTTTTTATCCTAATTTCCTGGGCACATTTCCCTCTCTCTTTCCCCATTGGCTGAGGTACTTGAGAGATACAGACTTACTGAAAACCTAATACCTAAGACACCCTTCTAATGTATTCTCCCCCAGCCCTTTTTTTTCCTTGTATCAATTAGTGGAATTCCTATGGAATTTATGGTTGTTCCCATTGTTTCTTTCATCTCTCGGTATCCAGTTTTCTTTATCATCAGACCAACAGTTTATTTGTAAAGAAAAATCTCATTCCATTTATCAATCAGTGGAATCTTTCCCATTGTTTCTTTTAGCTCTCTCAGTGCTAGTTTGATCTACTAGTAGACTCACCATTTCTTTGTAAAGACAAATCCCTCATTCCTTTCATAAGTATCACTCTTCTGAACTACACCTTACCCCAATTTGTGCATTACAAGAGGCCAGGCCACTGCTGGTCACCATGATGGATTAAGCTACCTTTTTTTTGGAAGAGAAGCACCAAACAGCCATTCTTGGCGCTATTGTGTACTTGTGTTATAAACCCTGAGGGGTCTCCCTGGGCAGAAGAGATCCCACCTGTGATCAACATTCTAGTGAAAAAGAGATTCCACATGTGATCAGCCTTCTGCCACCAGAGAACACCTGGCAGGAGGAGACACCAATGTATCCTGGCAAGAGAGATGAAAATCTGGCAAGAGCCATGCAGTCTTGGACACAGCTGGCCAGAATGGGACATTTTGGAGTGCTCTATGATTCCCTCTCTGTCCCTGCATCTGCATTTCCTTCCATAGTCCATGATTCAGTTGGTAGAGATGTGGTCACAGAGTTAACAGGCGATACAACAGCACAACCCCATTTTCAGCATGGATGCAGTTGGGGCTTATGGAGCTTCAACAATGTTTTCCAAAAAAACAATTTGTACTGGAGATTTTTCCCTTCTTGGTATTGGGAGCAAGCTGGCACTTGACTTTCCAGAGATGGAAATAACTTATAGAGCCAGCAGAATGACAGCAAATGGCCAGGAGGGAGGAATCCTCTGCAGTTGTAGAGTTACTTGCAAACACAGGCTCTGCCTCCTGCAGGGAAATGCAGTTTGCTCTGAATGAGGATGAGACAGACCCAAACCCACTCCTCCTCCCATGGCTGACCTTCAAGAGCTTATTGTCTTTCCCGGGAAGAACTTGATTTGTTGTTTGGGGTTTTTTGTGTGTTTTTTTTGGGTTTTTTGTTTGTTTGTTGGTTTGAGTTTTTGCATGTTTGGTTTGGTTTGGGTTTCTTTTGGTGATACAATCTGAAACCAAAAACAGTTAAGAAATGCTCTTAAGAGGGTCATTAAAAAGGTGATAACAAAACCTTATGAAACAATTCCAGCAGGTTTGGTTCATTTTACAAAGCTTCTTTAAGCCTGGAGCTTTCCACCCAAAATATCCCAGTTTAACAACTGCATAAACTAGATGCTAAGAGATACCCTTATTTTCATCCCATCAGCTGCCAAACACCCTTTTTTGCACTGTTATAATCCTCAGGCACAGAGCTCAGACTTTCTGTGGGCAGGATTTAGCTGTTGGCTGCTCCTTTGTTTGGGAAACAGGCTTGTGCTTCTGCTGCCAGAAGAGGGCTTCTGAAACATCCATCTGGCTGCTGCACAGCCCTTGGGCCAGAGATCTCAGCAGCACTGACTGCAGGCAGCTGTTGCTATGGTTGTGCAAATGCATCCCCTAAGAAGCCAAGCACTGTGGGAGGGACTAATTTATTCCTGCAGGATGCTGGGTGAGGGCAGCAGCTTGGCCCCAGTGCTGGCAAGGAGCTCCGCTCCAGCATCCCTTGCAACAGGCAGGCATTGTCCATACTGCCAGTTTTCTTGAGCATGCTCCTGACAAGAGCATGGAGACAAAAGGTTCTATTTATTTCAGAGGCTAATGGGTTGCAGGGCATGGAGTGGGGACCCTATTGCCTATGATCTGAGTACTGACCAGTGCCTCCTTGTAATGCAGTGGAACCAGGCTACTGCAGAAAACTGAAATCAGCAGGCTGGTGCCCAAGCCTGCTGCACTGCTTCCTTCTGCCTCTCTCATTCCCACTCTCCACTGGGCATGGACACCCATCCAGATACACCACGCAGAACTATGAGTGCAGAGCTGAACCATGGCAATCAAACCCAGTGCAGGGCCAGTAGATCTGGGCATGCTGCCTCTGCAGACCCAGCATACCACACCCAGACTTTGAACCTTTGAGTCATCAGGGTTGGCTCAAAGGGCATGGGGTACCAGCATGATCAGGCTTCCTTGGCAGCTGAGTGTAGTCCACAGCCTGCCCACATCAGCTGTGCCCAAGGGTGCACTATCTGTGTAGGTGGCCACAATCAGGGACTCCAGGCTGGCACTGAGGACCTCAGCAACATGCGTCTTGGAGGCATTCAAGGCCAGTTTGGATGGGACTTTGAACAACCTGGTTTAGTAGGAGGTATCCCTGCCCATGGTAGGGCAGTTGGAACTGGATGGTCTTTAAGACCCCTTTAGCCCAATGCTTTCTGTGATTCTGCAATGATCTTGCAAACCCTCCTGGCAAGTGCAGTATGAATCTGACTCATTTTGGGGCTGTTGTGGTAACAAATATCTCTTTCTGTGGGCTGCAGTTTTCCCTATTTCAGGCTGAATGAACAAATTTTGGGTTAAGAGCACTTTGATGGGACATGGTCCCTGCTTAGACCTGGCCAGAGAAGTTCTCCATGTGCTTTGAAACCTGTGGCTCCTTTGGAACCCATGGCTTACTTGGAGCCCATGGCATATTTGTGCTCTCTATGATATGGCCATTTTCTTGTCCAGAGAGGAATTTACAGCTCACAGCAAAACTCAGCATAAGAAACCCACCACTTCGTTTTTGTTTCTTTGAAGCAAAGAAGCTGTGAGCTTCTTTGAAGGAATCCAGCCCAGGAAACCAATTAACCTGTGGGAAAAAAACCCAAAACCAAACAAACCATCAAATACACACTGATGTGTCTTTTCTTTGCTGAGTCTCATACAGCCATGGAGATGTGAGATGCTGGGTCCTTGACCATGAAAAGTTGCTGAACCCCTGCTTAACAGGTGCACTGCAGAGTCCAGAACCATCCTATCAATGCTTCATCCAGAGCCAAACCTCACGATGGACAACTATAGAGAAACCTTCCTGAATCTAGACTCATGAGAAAGTCCAAGATTTAGGGTCTGCATATTGTATTTCTTCTTGCCAGGGACCCTTTGGTTTTAGTTTTGGTTTGAAGCAGTCTCCACGTTCCATGACAGTGTAGACAGTGCAGCAGCTGATCTCAGCCCAGCCCAGAATTATCTGTTTTCAGATAAGATAACTGATGCATCTTCACTGACTTGCATGATGCTCTTAACCCTGCTCTTACAGCCCTTGTCTGCCTTGAAAGAGCTCTGTGTAAGGGCTTAAGCCATTTTATAGCAATTTAGCATATGCCATTGGGTTATAGCACAGGAGTCCAGATGTCGGCAATGGAGAGAGATGGGGAATACTGATTCAGTGATCAGAATCCAAATTTACTGTGGGATACAAATGCTTATATACTATTTTAGGGAGCCTAGTAATGTGTACTACAATGATTAGGTTAAAATCACATACACAAACTTATGCATATCACAACATCTCTTGCTTGCAGAGTTTAATGAAATTTTCCGGTAAACTTTTCTGATTGAATCTTCTTGCAATCTAGGTCTAATTTTCAAAGTTCCGTTTGCTTTTGACAAGGCATCCTGCTATCAAATCTCTTATGTTAACCAGGTCCAAAGTCCATCATCTGTTTTGTGTCTCCCAACATCCCAACATCTCCCCCTTTCCTTTCAACCAAAACCACTCCTTTAATGGCCTTAATAATTAATCTATGCACAGATTGAAAGGTATCATGATTAATAGAATTATTATCAAAATTATCACATACATACCTATCTTAAAAAGAATGTTTTAGTTAAAAAACTCCAACCCTAAAAGGCTCAGGCTTGATCTTTATAAACTAAAACATTCCTGATGGCAGCCGCAGGGGCGGCGGCAATACTGGATTTAGAAAGGCTGCCAGAAGTAAAATTGCAGCAAAAGGTTTGATTCTTTTACACACAGGGTGATAGGGAGAAACATTTTTAGACTGATTCCTATCTGTGCATTTAAAATCAACACAAAAATCCAATTTCACAGAACCCAGGAATTCTAATTCTTGAGGTTCCAAGGGCAAGGGTTCTTGGGGTTTCAGGAGGGTAAGGGATCAAATTTGCTGTGATTTGATTTGCTTTCAAAATTTTTAGTGTAAATATTAGTGTAAAGTTCGGGAGGAGCTATATCCAGACCTGCAGAAGGAAGAGATGAGGATCATGTCTGTTTGCAACCTCAAACCTGTTTGCAATTCAGATCTGCCCATTTCTTCTGAGCAGTGGGACCGGTGGTGATAGATGTGGTCTGGGGACCTGACAGGACTTTTGGAACACACTAACAGAGCTCTGTGGAAAATTTCCGGCCACTGGTGGTACACAAAGTGTTAGTGTCCAGACAGTGGTATGGAGTTGTTCCTCCTCACCAAATTACAGGTCATAAATAATCAGGTGTCTGCCTAAGGCTGGAATTCGTTTGGATGCAGATTTAACATTTTCTGGAACCTTCCTGTCTCTTTGGTCCCATCCACAGTAAATTTCAGACTGACAGTCCATTCTTGGACAGGAATGGGCCCCTTTCCCACAGAGCACCAAAAGGTTTCAAAAGGACAAACCCGCCCCAAATCCTGAAATTGAGTGAAGGTCACTGAATGCAAATTTTGCTCTGGGGAAAAAATAAATTGAATTGCAAATGAATTGAGGAAGAAATTAATAATTATATAATTGTGAGATAAAGCATGGATTTGGTCCAGAACTACTTCACTTTGTAGAATGTACTTTGAGCTTTGCACAGTATGATAAAAAGAGAATTAGGCACTGTACTTTTGCAACAGATCTTATGACCAGGCTCCTAGGCAAAGTAAAATTGTGTTTATTTATCATGTGGACCCTGGAACTGCAGCTCATGTTCTATGCAGTTCTTGAGAGTTACAAAGTCTGTGTCTGTGGCATTTGAAAATGAAGCGTGAGCAGCAGGTTGAGGGAGGGGATTATCTCACTCTGTTCCACTTTTCTGAGACTCCAGTTGGAGTAGTTCCAGAGGAGGCCTTGGAGATGCTTCAAGGGTTGGAGCCCCTCTCTTCTGCAGACAGGCTGGGAGAGCTGGGAGTGTTCAGCCTGGAGAAGGGACAGCTCCAGGCAGACCTTAGAGTCTCTTCCAGTGCTATAGGGGCTCCAAGGGAGCTGGAGAGGGATTTTGGACAGGCGCCTGGAGGGACAGGACAAGGGGGAATGGCTTCCCACTGCCAGAGGGCAGGGTTAGATGGGATATTGGGCAGAAATTCTTGGCTGTGACGGCAGTGAGGCCCTGGCACAGGTTGCTCAGAGAAACTGTGACTGCCACATCCTTGGGAGTGTCCAAGGCCAGATTTGAGGGGACTTTTATGATTCCATTAAAAGTGCGGCACCAGGTGTGAGCAGTGGTTCTTTCTGACCTGCGAGATGCATTACCTGTTGCTTTGCCAAGAGCCACAGTTTTTTTCCCACTGCAAAATTCTTAGTGCCTACCCTGGTGCTTGCTGAAGTGTCTCTACTTATAGGAAGACATGCAATCCCATTTCAGCTTTAAGGGGATTTAGGATCCTGTTAGATTATTGCACTTTTTTCCCCCACAGGAATTATTGGTACCATCATGATGGTGTTCTAAAAAAGGGCAAGGATTTGCTTTTTCATGCAAAGCTTTGTAATCAGGGTGACTTATCACAAAAAAAAAAAAAAATGCTACAAACATGATCTACTTATTTATCCTTTAGTGAAAGCAAACAGGAGGTACATGAAGGTCTTAGATGAGAGCATTCTATTCCATGTCTCTGACAGGCCTTAGCTGAGAGGAGGTGGAGAGAGCAGGTATCAGGTGACTCCCAAAGGTGGAAAAGATGTCTCAGAGCATGAGGATGTGGATGCATCTATATCACAGATGAAGCTGAAACTGAGCAGGGCATCTCCATCCTCATATCTTCCAGCCCTGAGAAGATCTGAAAGGAAGACCCAAAGTAGAACAAAATATACAAAACGTTGTGTAATCCATCAGCTGGGGAAGGCAAAGGACTTGGATGAATCTTTGGGTTTTCTTCAGCTCAGTCTTTCCCTTCAAAAGCAATACCAAGGGTTCCACAGGGACAGACGGAGAGGACACAGCTCTTCCCAGGCACACAGCTGCTTTGCCAGGTGGCAGCTTGGTGGCCATCATCACTTTCCAGTATCTGCAGACACACAGTGTTTGGCTTGGGTAGGATTTTATGTACCAAGTGATGTTTGTTTGCACAAATACTTTTGTTCTCTTGTTTCTATGCCAAAACACAGGGTATAAGGAAGATGGGAGGTAGAGGTCAAAGCTGGCACTAACTGGATAAAGTCCCAAGTCATGGAAGTCATAGAGAATAAAACAGAGCATTCTTATAAAATCCATTATGACACCAAGTTGAAAGAACTGAAAATCCTCTGGAGTCCAATATTAGAAGTGGAGGAAAGAGTCCAAAATCAATAATAAAAAACTCACTAAAGAGTTAAATCTTATCAATGGGTATAAATCATGGACACAATTAAAATGGAGAATCATTAGCTCAAGGTAAAGCTATTGGGGACTGTACAGACTGGACACAGGACCCTTTTTGCTGCCATTGCAAAATATCAGGTGTCATCAGGGGGTATTAACAGGAGTTTTGGGGTAAAACAAGGCCATTATTGTTGCAGAGATCAGTCTGACTCCAGAGAAAAGCAAGACAGCAAAGGGACAGAGAGCTGATCCATGAGAACACTGAGAATGGAGTGAGATTCATCAGTCTTTTGGGAAGAGGGGGACATGGTGGCCTTTGGAGAAATTGGTGGTTTCTACAAGGGAGGTGCTTGGTGTCTTTTCAGGCTCCTGGGGTAGATAGAAAAGAAACCACCTCTGCATCAGAAGTGCCTTCACACTGATAAATGCAGCAGCAAGCCCAGTGGAGGCTCCGTCCCAGGACCAAAATTCCTCCCAAATGAACCATTCCTCCCAAAGTCCACCTAATCCAACTATCAAGTCACTGCTGGCTTTTCTTTCAGCACAGTGCTGTACTGCTGCCTTCATCGCCCTCTTCTTCACTCGTTTTTGGCTGGTCAGTGCCCTCTATGCTGCATGGTGGTTAATAGACAGGGAGAAACCCAAAAAGGGTGGGCGACGGATCCCCGTCTTCCGGAACTGTGTCGTTTGGAGGTACATGAGGGACTATTTCCCTGTCACGGTAAGTGCCACCAGTCCATTGGCTCTTCAGTGTTTCAGGGACCAGCTTTTTCTTTGGAAAGTCTGGATACGGTCTGGGGCCAGCAGTCATGGCATGGGGTGCTGGGAGCTTGGTGTTGAAGGATAATCTTCCCAGCTCCCAGATTACTCAAAGACACAGTAACAAATGGGGATTACCATTTTTACAAACTGCATGCTTCAATCACCTGGCTTTTAATATTGCAGCTGTTTAATATTGCTGCATTCCAGCTGTTAGGGAAATCTCACCTTTGTTTTCCATGTCTATATTGCAACATTGCTGCCCTTCAGGTTGCTCCGAATTTACCCAGTGGGCATAGGGCCAAGTTTTAACCAAAATCCAAGAGATCCTGGGTGGTCTGCAATGTCAGTATCCTGTTCTGCTGAGGAGGGGGATGGATGGGTAAAGCTGGGGGTGCACTGGGCAGTCTCGGAGAGCTGCTGTTCTCTTGAGAGGGACTTACGTGACATTCCCTGTTTTACTTAATGCTTGTGGCTGGTCTTTGCCTTTACTCTTTTATCTGGTGTCCCCTTGGCATGGTATGGATTCATGGAGCAGCAGCAAGTCCTGCCTCAGAGCCATCACAAGTTGGTACAAATCTGAGCAATGCAGGAGAAGAGCTCATGGGTTATGCAAGGAAAAGAGCTTCAAGGATAGACCAGGCAATGGGAATGCCTAAAGTAATTCCTTCAGGAATACATTGCCTGTTGAGAGAACTCAGATGGGATGCACCCAGCTGGTCAGAGATCACCTGGAATCAGAAGCTGAGTGCTGCAAGTCCAGGATAAAGAAGTTGGGAGCCGAAAATGCCAAAGAACTCACCAGCCTAAAGATAAAAAATAGGAACCCAGCCTGAGAGTCCATCCTGCATGGAGTAGGGCCTGGGATAAGGATTAGGGGGAGCCAGAGCAAAATGAGGACCAGAGATGACCTGCCCATCAGCTCTGCTGCTCAAACAGAAATAACCCTCTTTTCTGTTCTCATAAGATCACACCCAGAACACTGTGCACAGTTATGGAGCCCCCATCACAAGGAGATTAAATGGCACTTCTGGGGCAAGTCCAGAGGAGGCCACAAAGTCAGTAAGGAGACTGGAGCACCTGCCATATGGAAACAGCTGAGGAAGTTGGGGCTGTTTACCCTGGAGAATGTTGTGTGGATACCACACAGCACCTTCCAGTAGGTCTGAGGGACCCTACAGGGAAGATGGAGAGACACTGTTCATCAGGAACTATAGTGATGGAACAAGGGGAAATAGGTTCAAACTGTAAGAAAGTAGATTTAGATGAGATATTGGGAAAAAATTCTTGGCTGTGAGGGTGGTGAGGCCCAGAGAAGCTTTGGCTGCCCCATCCCTGAAAGTGTCCAGGGCCAGGTTGGACAGGGCTTGGAGCAACCCGGTCTAGTGGAAGGTGTCCATTCCCATGGCAGGGAATGGAATTTTAAGGTCCCTTTGATACTGAAATCAGTGAGAAAATAAACTTTCTAACACAATTTGAAGTGTTAGAAAGCAGGCATTCTTTATCTGTGCAGGACACATTGCAAGGATATCTTATTTAATCCAGCGTCTGTGGTGAGGCTTTACAACATTATAATAATATATATTCATTAAAGTGTGTCTCTTACCTAATACATAAACATCACTTTTTCTAGAACTAATTTGCACGCAACTGCCTCCTACTGGAAATCATTTTATGATCCTGGAGGGTCCTCTAAAGAGATCTCTGGTGGTCCTATTCAGTGAATATTTCAATTTTTAAACGTGACCTTTCCTTGAACTTTTTATTTGGGCATGTGCTGTTGCTTCTTATTACCTAACTTGCAAAAAAACCCGCTGTAGCCCTCTTTATCTGTTCTTGCACTGGTAAGCGACATTTATCATCCAGTACACATACCTTTACATCCTTTTATCTTTGTTTGTTAGTTAGTCTTTAAGCTCTATTCAGCAACTTCAGAGGAACTGAAAATTTCTATTCTCTATGTTATTTATCACATTGCAACCCAAACCATAAAATAACTAAATTATATATGTGACTGCAGTAATTATATGCAGTATATATTCTGTAAATTATTTGTGGCTGTAAGCCACCACTTGTGAAGTGTTGGACCGACCTTTCTGCTGAAATTTAGCTGCCAGCTCAGCCCAGCAATGACCCTTCTCCTGTCCCTTTCCAAAGAACATGGAACCCCACTCCTGAATGCCTCACTGTGTTCCGTGTCTGTCCTTTCTTGCAGGAGGACCACTAACACCAGTAGAGGGAGCATGGTATGGGGTTCGGCTGTAGCTCCCTGGGTGAGGGCCCAGAGGACTCCATGGAGCCTTTCTCCCCACTTCTCTGGGAGAAAACAGAGGAAGTAACACAGAAGGACAGCAGAAAAATTTAAAAGAGATATAATATAGAGAGCATTATAACCAAACAATCACATAACACTATTTCTTATATTTTTATATATTTTAATATTTAATTTTAAATATTTTCTCAATTATAGAATTACGGAATTGTTAAATATTTTGGGTTGGAAGAGACCTCAATGATCATGCAATTCTAACCCCCCTACCATGGGCAGGGACACCTTCCACTAGACCAGGTTGCTCCAACCCTAATCAACTTGGTCTTGAAAACATCCAGGCATGGGACAGCCACAGCTTCTCTGGGCAACCAGGGCTTCAGCATCCACACAGCCAAGAATTTCTGCCCAATATCCCATCTAACCCTGTTCTCTGTCAGTGGGAAGCCATTCCCATTGTTCTGTTCCTCCAGCCCCTTGTCCAAAATCCCTCTCCAGCTCTCTTTAAGCCCCTTTAGCATGGGCCTAAAGCCACTAGCAGGGGCTCTGAGGTCTCACCTTTTCTTCTTCAGGCTGAACAACCCCACTTGCCCAAAGTCCCAGTACAAGAGACACAAGGAAGTGACATCTGGGGACACAGACTGGGTTGGTATTCAGGACTCTGGACTGTATTTGTGTGTAGCCGGAGTTTGTTAAGCCCTGGAGAATTAGGCATTCTGGGAAGATTAAGTATGACTCCTAATCCTACCAGATCCCAGCAGCAAACTTAGCATGGTCAAGTGTTTGGAGGCAGCAAGTGCTGTCTGCTGTCTTATTTTAGGAAACAGCTTTAAACATTGCTTTTAAGGGATCCCTATGCATGTTTGCCGTCTTGGAAGCAAAGAGAGGTTTGGATGAGCATCTGGGCTTGTGAAGTGTGAATTTGCAGTGTGCTGCAGTACATGGAGCATGCCAGTGCTGAGCTGAGCCAGGCCACTGCAGTGTGTGCAAGGTGCACCTTCTGCCGATACCACTCTTGCACAAGTACCACTTTGCTGTTGGATTTATCCCCCTTGGAACTGACTGCATTTTAATTAATGATTTGAGAATCAGAGTTAGGGCAGGACCTGAATGAGCTTGAGTGTTTTGAAAAGTGGGATGAGTAAGAAATCAAGTCAGGGTCCAATGCATTGCCCAGGGATGTTATTTCTGCTCAATTTCACTGCATTTTAAACATATTCTAATCTGTTTATTTTATTTATTTATTTATTTATTTATTTTTAAATATACACTAATTATAGCCCTTCAATTGGCCTGGAATTGTTTCAAAATTGTATAGATGTGGCACTTGGGAACATGGTTTATTGGTGGCCTTGGCAGTGCTGAGGTAATGGTTGGACTTGATGGTCTCAAAGGACTTTTATGACCTCAATGAATTTATGATTCTTCAATTCCAATATATGACCAAGCTCAGCTGCATTATAATGTTGTGGAAAATATACCAAAAGGTTTAAAATTAATCTGTTTGAGCTAGAGTATGTCTGAGCAGATAACCTGCGATGCCTGCTGTGTTGATGTTGCCTACAGAGTAATTTTGGATGCTGTAGATTGCTTTATCTATGCTACGTTCAAAAAGTAGTCAGTAATCTGTCTGCTGCTGCCCAAACCTTATCTCCATTTTCATAGTCCCTTCCTCATCATTTATCAGTGCATCTTTACAAAGAAGGATACACCCAGCTTAACAGAAAAAACAAATTCTCTCCCCATGCCAAGTGAGTGGATATCGCTGCTTTTTCTCCCCAGCCCCATCCCGTCCTCCCTCATACAGCCATGGTGCTTTGGTAACCTCAGATGTGGAAGGTGAAATGGGTAAAGTGTAAGCATGGGCTTGACAATATCTATTTTTACCACAGTCCTCAAACAGAAGTCATCATCTTGCTGACTGAAAATTGGTGCTGGATGCTTGGCTTAGGCAAGACATCTCGCCTTTGGAGCACACAATGTGGGTTATGAGTCTGTTCTAGCAAATTAAGGTCTCAGATAATTTTGAAGACTGTAGTGGGTTTTTAGGTTTCTCAGTGAATTTCTTCCCTTTGTTATCAGGGAGATGCTGAAAGGGGTAGGGGGTGGCTTTTTGGGTAAATAGTTAGCGATCAAGACACAAAAGGAAGTCTCCTGGCATTCCAGCGGAATTTTTGTGGGGATAGGGAGTTTTTGGCTGGGGGCGTGGGCTTTTCCGTTCAGCATTTTCCGGGAGTTGTGGCGTGATGCCACCCACCACAAGTTGTGATCTCGGACCCGAGACTTGGTGGGGGTGGGTCTGACCTTCCTGCCCTCCTTCCGTGAGGGGATTGAGGACAGCGGTCGCGCGCTGCCGAGGGAGTTTGTGTACTCGGCTCCAGGACTTTGCTACGCTGCAGTTCGGCACTACGGTCGAATCTGCCTGCTTCCCCTGCTTCTGCCAGCTGCTCCTTGGTAGTGCTGAGATCGAACGCTGCCCCTGAGTTTGCAAAAGGAGCGATTCCTTCCCTTCCCTCCCGGCGCCGGCTGAGGGGGTCGTGGCACGCGCGGTCCCCGCCTCTCCAAAGCGGCCAGCGCTCTCTGCCGGCCGTGGTCATAACTACACCACAAGGAAAAATTTGAGCTGGCGGGTTGGAGGCTTCTGTTATTGCACCGTGGTATGTTCTGGTCTGATGTATATATTCTAGTAAAGAACTGCTGCTCATTTTTCGACTTTTTTTCCCCTTTTGCCTGAAAGCAGTGTAATTTTGAAGTTACAATAATTTGGAGAGAGGGGTGTTTTCTTCCTGTTCCAGGAAGATTCCCACCTTCCTTGGCAGACATTTGTCTTTTAAATCAAGACAGGGACATATTTTGTTTTCAACTACTGCCATCACTCAGAGCACCCCAGTAGGGATAATCATGCCAGCTTTATTCAGGGCAGCCTGGAAAGAACATGCTGTACAGGCAAGGTCCGTGTGGTCTTTGCCACACTGTTTTCTCCTTGACATTTCTTACAAGCCTTTGGGTTATATCTAAGTGCCAGGTGGACCTTGTTGTCTGCAGAAGCCTGTGTCATTGTGCTTACGGTCTTGCCGGTGTTACTGGTTTTTGTTAGCATAGCTAAAATGAGTTGTTGGGAGAATTCGTTGAACCCTTGAAGCTGTAATTTGGGAAGACTTCATGCCATGGCTCATTCATTCTCATTATGGCACAAATGCTGACAGAGGTTATTTGAGTGTGTTGCAGTTCTCTGGTATTGCAAGGCACTGTAGAAGGGACAGTTCCAGTTCATGTAAACCCAGCCAGGAATGTTGCCTTTCTTTTTACAGAAGAGTGGTACTATTTGTAACTGAGGACTTGTGCCACGGCCCATGACATCAAATACAATTTCTGATTTCCAGAGGTCTTAACTGTTCCCTTTTTCCTTCTCTTGGCTGGAAGAGGGGGATTGTCAGGGAAAAAGAAAAGCATGGCCAAATGGCCCAAAGTCCCCATGCTATTCTTCTTTGAGGAACTTCTCTGTCCCGTGTGTTGGCCCTCTCTTTTCTGTTCTGGAGTGTCCCTAAGTAAGAGGGGTGTCATAGTTTGACATGGGAGGAATTTGGGGAAGTGCAGCAAAAGCTTTTTGTATAACTGATAGTCCATTGAACCACTGAGAAGCTGGACACGCCTCTGTGAAAAACATGTTAAAGATGAAAGAAACCCAGGAACTTTCTCTCCCGGCCGGCAGGAAGATAACACGCCCCGGGCCCGCCGCGTCCCGTCCTGGCCAGGCCCGGGAAGCCCGTCCGGGCCCTGTCCCGGGACGGCCCGCCCTGCCCTGCCGCGGGGCTGGACCCCCTTCCCCCGGGCCGCCTGCTGGCTCCTCCTCTTCCCACATCTGCTCCCGGGCAGGGAGAGGGGGATGCCGTGGGGCCGGATGGAACTGGTCTTGCTGAAATCTGGCTGCTGGCTACACGCCCCCTTCCCCAGCCCGGGGCCCAGCCGAGCCCGCCGGGCCCCGGGAGCAGCCCCGGGTCGGTGCCGGGATTTTACCCCCATGGGAGTTGTCCGCAACCATCGGGCAGGGGGAAGGAGAAGGCCACCCTCCCTCCCCCTTCTCGGCGTGCTGCTGCTGTGTTTTGGCCTGGCTGATTAGATCCGAGCCGCTTCCCCAGCCACAGCTCCCATCGTCAGTAGCAACGGGTGCATGTAACCATTTGCAGGGCCCAGGCTGCATGTTAACCCTTTCAGTGCTTCAGTCCTCCCCGAGTGAGAGAAAGGAACAAGATGCAAGCATGTAAAGGAATAACATGAAGACATCGAAGTCAGTGAAGAAGAAGAAAGAGTCAAGTCCCAGATGGGAGGGATGGGGAGATGCCTTGGTCTTGGGGCTGAAATCCTCTTGTAAGCTGTGGAGAAAAATACTTTTTTCCCCTATAATGCATGAAACTATGGGGAGATGAAGGGTTCAAATTGATATTGAGCAAAGGCCTCCATGCTAAAGCAGATGTGCAAGTAGCTGTGATCCCATGAGTAGTTTGAACAGAGAAAGAGAGTAGTCTGGTGCCCCCAGGAAAAGAAGATCTCTGTTCTCAGGGATGAAGATGATTTTAAAGATAGATGATGAGAACTTTTCCCTTTAAACAGCTTATCTTTAAAACAATACCCCATAAGTCGACATGGTCCATCAACAAGCTGTGGGAAGGCTTGGTGGGGAAAAAAAAAGGTTGGGGGGGGGGGGGGGAGAAGTGTTATGAAGGGCTTGTTTTGATTCTTACTACCTTTTTCCTTTTAGTTACTTTTAATAAATTTTTCTTTATATCCTTTTAAAGTTTTGAGCCTGCTTTGCCTTTCTCCTAATCCTATCTCACAACAGGAAGTGAGTGTACTGGTGACTGGCCAGCACCAATCCCACCACACTCTTTGGTGCATTGGCTGGGAAAATCTCAAAATTGGGGAAATCTGAAATTGGTGAACCAAAACCACTACAAGAGGAGCCCATGGCTGAGATCCATTGGAGGACTGTGTCGCACCGTTTGCACTGCTAATCCACTGGGTAAAGGAAGTCCTACAAGAGGAAGGGAGGACTTGAGCATTTTGGAGCTTCCATCCTTACCCAGCTTTGGGAGTGAGGGTGAAATCCCATCCAAAATCAATTTAAATCCACCTGGCTAGTCAGATTCTCCAATATTTGCTGCAAATGCAGCTCTGACCTGACACTGGGCACCATTGACACTGGGCACCAGGAGAAAACCCCAGGGCTCAAAGATCTCACTGTTTCCAACTGGCGCCTCTCAAACTCTCACCATTGCTGGGACCTGAAACCCATCCTCCTCAGCAGCTGCTGGTGATACTCAGATACTTGCCCTTCCTTTGGTCTCCTATCCAGACACCCTTGGGTGGGTAACCTGCTTCTTCTCAGTTTGGCACAGTTTGTCCTTCTTCAGATGTGGTTGGATTTCTTGGATATCTTTGTTGGGCTTCTTCCCACAGAGAAACTGACTGTATGTTCCATCCTGCAAGAGATGATTTTGGGAGGTGTCCATGGAGAGCTAGAGACAAGAGGATTTGTTTAGTACAAAGTTGAAAGGTTTATCCTACTTAAGAGCAGATTACTGACCATGACATCCATGGAAACAGACTTTGGGACCAGAGGAGGGTAGAAAAGCAGTAGCAACTCAGTTTGGGAGACTTTAAATGAAGAAGCCAGGAGCTTGCTGGTCAGGTCTCCTAACCTCCATCACATCTTCCTCTGCTCTCTGCGTGACTGGGGAGGTAATGCCGTACTGCTCCTTCTCTCCCACCTCATGTTCATCAGTCTTTAAGGATGCAATGATATGGCACATCAGTGTCCTCCCTGACTATATGCCCCCCAACATGAGAGTTTTCTTTTGTGGAAAAGACAACTCATTTGAGGCAGGATGGATAGTCCCACTCCTTGGCACCTCAAATCCGTTCCATTAGGCAGTTCGGCTGGACAGCAGGAAGGGGAGGCTGTGCAGAGTCATATTATTAACCTTCTTGGAAGTTTGGGAATGGACACTGACCTCCCCAGGTGGAGGGGGAAGGAGTGAGACAGTGGGAACAGTCCAGAAGGGAAGATGGAGTTTCTGTATTGGAGAGTTTCTAGAAGGAAAAGGGTAGTGTAGAGTTTAGACCTACAGTATCTAGAGACTTTGCCTAAGTCTCTCCTCTTCTACAGATTTTCTTCTCAGTCTTGTACAAGCTCTCTGGTTTCTCTGTGAGTTTTGGCCAAATCATCCAGATGTGAGCAGACTCTGTGACAAAAAGAGGACCTTCTTTCCTCAGGGCTACTGCAGGAGACAGCAATTACAAAAACATTACCCAGATCCACCAAAACTTGAGGGACTCAACTACTACCTTCCAGCTGCCCATGGCTTAGAGCAGGGTGTCAAAAATCACAGATTCAAAGGCTGGGTGACATTGGAAGAGAACTGTAGAGGTCAACATGCCCAACCCACTGCTCAAGCAGTGATATATATACTCTCATTATTAACCGCCCAGAGCCAGTTGCCGAGGACCATATCTTATCACAGAATCACAAAATGGTTTGGGTTGGAAGGGGCCTTAAAACTGATCCTTGTTGGATCAGTTTTACATGGACACCTTCCACTAGACCAGGTTGCTCTAAGCCCCGTCCAACCTGGCCTGAACACCTCCAAGAATGGGGAAGCCACAGCTTCTCTGGGCAACCTGTGCCAGAGCCTCACTATTCTTATCATAAAAAAATTTCTTCCTCATAGCTAGTTTTAATAATCCCTCTCTTAGTTTAAAACCATTCTCCCTTTTCTGACCACTCCAAGCACAATCCTTTGTTCTTTCCTTTCTGTCCTCCCTCCTCTTTTATTGGGATGAGCACCAAGACAGCAGCTGGATGTTTCTTAGGGAGTGTTTTTACAGATGTATGGTGTCTTAGCACAAGGCAAACTCTCCCATCAAGGCAATTTGACCACTCAGTGGCTGCCCTCTTGCGTCACCCTTTCCCCTTCTTCTCTCCCTGCTTATAAATCACTTGGAGATGAAACGTTGTTTGGAAGCTGAAGATGAATGCAGGAAACATTGATGCAAGCTGAGATTACTCAAAAAAGAGCAAACGGTGGCAGAGGCCTTGGGCACTTAGTGATTTAGCCATCTGCCTCTCTTCCTGCCTAGAGACCTCTGCACCTGGGCAGTAGTGGGACTTGGTTTGTCCATTCCCCTCAGTAAGAGCAGCTTGAATGGGCACATGTACAGTCAACAGCGCTTTCAGACAGGTGGAAAATGAGTCATGATGGAAGAAAGTAAAATATACTCTCATTATTAACCTGCAGTTCTAGCAGCTTCTAGGAAAACGCATGCACCATTAACTGCATCCTGAGTGCAGATGGAATCAGGGTACTTGGAGGGGTGACACTTAAATGCATAGGGCTTTGGTTGTTCTTGAGCACAAATGCCTTTGAGTTGTCTAGAAAGGCATGCGGGCTCTGTTGAAACATAATCACAGAATTGTTCAGGTTGGAAAAGCCCTCTAAGACCATTGAGTCCAACTGTTCTCCAGCACAGTTGCAAATGCCACTTAATCATGTCACAAGTGCCACATCTACATATTTTTTAACAATTTCAGGGATTGTGGTCCCACCACTTCCCTAGTCACCTCATTTCAATGTCTGACTACCCTTTCAGTAACAAAATGATGTCATGACTAATCTTGGAAAGATTCATCCTTCCCTGCTGATGTCAGTGTCCTCAGCATCCACAGAAATGGTGCCAAGATTTCAGCATTCAGTTTTGCTTGCTTCTGCCTGGGCTCTGCACATGCTGGCTGATGTTGGCATGGCAAGGTTTTCTTGGTGCTAGAGTTGGAGGGTGGGTTTGTCACACCAGCTCCTCTCCCCTGTGCAGTCCATAACAAGTGCAATGGAGATCAAATCCCATTGTCCCTTATTTCCCTTTAACCATCCACTCTTGTTCTGTGGTACCCATTCTCCCATGTAGTATATACCAGGCTTGAATATCACTTTCAGATTGGCTAAGGATTTTAACAAGCTGCTTAGTCAGCCCTCAAGGACTGGCCATGAGCTGCACTGTATCTGCAATCCATGCTGCCCATCCCTAAAATGCTGGGCATGGGCATTCTCCGTTCCCTCCTGCCAAAGTTGCAGCAGCTTTGGGAAGACATCCACTGCTCTTTGATGGACCTGGGCACCCAACACAGGCACAAACATCTGGCATCCTTCAGGCTTTCCCCAGAGGCAAGGAAACCATCATCTTCTCTGTTAGATGTCTGGGAATTAGATATCAATTTACCATGTGTGAAAACATCCTGGAATCACCTGGCACATGGTTCAGGACAGGATAAACCTTTGATCCACACCAAGTTGTTGGGTGGGGCACATGCTTGTGCTGTGTAGTAGGTCTACCAGAGTGATTATGTACTCACTCTGTTGTTCTGGTTGTTCCTCTGTTGATCTGGTGGATCAAGAGGTACTGTGTGGAAGAAATCACCCTTTTCTCACTTTCCCCCCCATATTAGAAAATTTATTGGACGACATTTCAAACAAAATTGGTTCCCAGTAGCACCTAGACCAGTTCAAGGCAACATAATGAACTGTGACATTAGAAAAGTCATTTTAGGCCAGTGGGTAGGAGGAGATGGAAATATGGGCAATGAAATAGATCTCAGTGAAAAATGGGGGAGTTGTTCCAGTAAACCTTTTCCAATAGAAAGGCATGGTGGGTGCAAGACACTCCCCTCCAGGAATACCTTATCTGCTCTTCATAAGCCAGTGTTCCACCCTGCTGAGGTTATAGCATTAACTCAGACTGCTTTTTGGCTTCATCTCTGTGTCTAGTTGGTGAAGACAGCAGAGCTGGACCCTCGGCAGAACTACGTGGTGGGATTTCATCCCCACGGAGTCCTGGCAACTGGAGCCTTTATCAATTTCTGCACAGAGGCATCTGGTTTTTCCATACTCTTCCCAGGCATCACTCCTCACCTGATGATGCTTTCCCTGTGGTTTCGCTTCCCATTCTTCAGGGACTATGTGATGAGTGGAGGTAAGGAGCATGGGCCTCTGGAAAGCAGTAGTATGTGTGGGTGCTTTTTTGAGGAACATAGAGTGAAAATCCATGGGGAAGAGGAGTCAAGGGTCTGTTTTCCCTCATCTGGGGCCAACTGGATCCCATCCATGGACACAGCTATTTGAGATGGCAACCCAAAACCTCTGAAGTTAAAAATTGCCCTCCTTGCTGTTTTCTCTGTTGTTCAACTCTATAAGTAGTCTCTGTGCTCAGGGCATCACTGTGCAGGTGCTGTGTAACAGCAAAATGCAGAGCAAATAGTGAACAGAAATGCTGAGAGCTGCAGGCCAGGATGTTCCTGTATTTCTTTCCATAAAAATTATATTCAGGCTTGAAATTGTGAGGAAAAAGATGCTTTTTCTGAAGCATCTGCTGCTTCCCTGGAAGCAGCATCCAGGGACAGGGGATGAAAATAGTAGCTCATCCTGCTGCAATGGAATGGGGCAGTGGGGAAGATGTAGTGAAAAGGAATAGGAAAAGGGACAGGTAAAAATTAAACTGAGAGAGGTGAAAGGGAGTTTTGAGAGATTTTTGGACACTGGCAGGATGACCTCCATCTCTCAGCAGTGGGCTTGGCAATGGTCTCTTCTCCAGCTGAATGTGGGCAGAATTCAATAGGCTAAACATAGCCATACAGTTTCATCTGATGTACCCCAGGGCATCCATTACCCTGTTTTCCACATAAACTCTGGCTCCTGCTGCCAGAGTATTTACATGGAGAGTGACAAATCCAAACAGTGAGATATATGAGACACTTATGACCCAGGTGAAGGAAGGTTTAGTCACTGTAATGTCAGAGTTGGGTGCATAACTAATTTTCAGGTCCATTGAATCCATTTTGCAATGAGGTTTTAATGTGCAAATTATTTCTGCCCCTGAAACAAGGGTTTATTTCTTTAATTAAAAAAACATTGTCAAAACAATGTTGCTTTGTCATTTCTGAATTAAAGATGTCTATCTTATTCGAGTAAACAACACCAGAGGACCAAATCCTTAATCAAATTCCACTTTCAATTAGCACCATCCACTGAAACATATGTGTGTTTTGACCTAAAGCAAATGTTTCTCTGATGTCAGAATTATTCAGAGTTGGACATGGTCTCACTTGACAACAAATTGAAACAGATTTTTTTCTAGGACTCAGGTGCAGGTAGTTCCGTGTTTATTTTTTTTTCCTAAATTTTTCCCTCAGTTCTGAGCCAGACAGCAGATAGATAATTGTGTACTCACCCAGAAGAGCTGTGTGCAAATCTAGCACCTTTTAAGGGAGTTGACCTGAGTTTTTCAGCTCTGAAAATAAAGTTTTAGCACCTCTTCAGAGACGGATTATGGGGGGAAAAGGTGCCGAGCAAACCACAGACAGGTGGGTTTTACTTTTAATTTTTCTCTGCTCTCCAGGCCTCATCCCCTCTGACAAGGAGAGTGCATCTTACGTGCTGCAGAAGCCAGAGGGTGGGAACTTGCTGGTCATCATTGTTGGTGGGGCACAGGAGGCCCTGGATGCCCGTCCAGGATCCTACACCTTGCTGCTGAAGAACAGGAAGGGATTTGTGCGCCTGGCCATCCAGCATGGGTGATGAAGGGGGTGGGCTCCAGGGTGCTGAGGGAGGGGTGCTCGGCTCTGTGGCTGGTTAATGGGGTGGTTCTGTTTTGGAGAGGAATTAAGGGGTTTTGGAATGGGCTTTGCTAATCATGACACCTATTGGTTTTGATTCCCTGCAGCACCCCCCTGGTCCCTGCCTTTTCCTTTGGGGAGAATGATGTCTTTGATCAGGTGAAGAATCCCAAGGGCTCCTGGCTGCGGAGGATTCAGCATTGCCTTCAGCAGATCATGGGCATCTCCCTTCCCCTCTTCCACGCACGAGGCATCTTCCAGTACAGCTTTGGGGTGATACCCTACCGACGGCCCATCTGTACTGTGGGTGAGTGAATCCACAGAACTCTGACATGATGCCAGACACACTCAGGCTGGCCAAACTGAGAAGCGGGGACAGTCCCTGGGTTGTGTCATCCTCCTGCCAGGCTGAAGCCTCATGCCAAAGAGCACAAGCAATGGTAGGCTAGAAATGTCCTGCAAAGCAGCATTCCAAACTGTTCATGTGTCTCACTGTTTTGGCAATCTGGTTTGATGTCATGACAGATCCCAGCCCATCTGGGCTGTGCTGCGAAAAGCCCCAGAGCAAATGATGGCCAACCTCATCACTCCTGTGAGATGCAGA
Source organism: Pyrgilauda ruficollis (assembly GCF_017590135.1). NCBI lineage: Eukaryota > Metazoa > Chordata > Aves > Passeriformes > Passeridae > Pyrgilauda > Pyrgilauda ruficollis. The sequence goes on from NW_024519652.1 coordinate 555,313, forward strand.
CAACCCCAACACCACAATGTGGTGACAAAAACCACAGCAATAGGGTTGCATTAAACATCTTCCAAGGCAGTTTTACAAACAAGTAGGACGAGCAGGTCAAAGGAGAGGATTCTGCTCCTCTTCCCCAGTCAGGTGAGACCCCCTCATGCAGTGCTGCCTCCAGCTCTAGGGCATGAACATCAGAAGGATGGGCAGCTGCTGGAAAGCTCCAAGCCTTTGGAGCATCTAGGAGACAGGCTGGGAGAGCTGGGGACATTCAGCCTGGAGAAGAGAAGGCTCTGGGGAGACCTTAGAGCCCCTGCCAGTGCCTAGAGGGCCTCCAAGAAAGGGGGAATTTGAAGGGCAAATTTGAAGGGAATTTGAAGGGGGATTTTGGAAAGGGGCATGGAGTAACAGGATAGCAGGGTTAGATGGATATTGGGAAGAAATTCTTGGCTGTGAGGCCTTGGCACAGGTTGCCCAGAGAAGCTGTGGCTGCCCCTCTTCTCTGGAAATGTTCAAGGGCAGCTGGAACAGGGTTAGAGCAACCTGGTTTAGTGGAGAGTGTCTCTATTCAAGCTAGGGGGATGGAATGAGATGATCTTTATGTCACTCCCAAGCCAAACCATTCTGTGATTCTCTGAACACTCAAGTAGTTTGCAGCTTTGCTCACTGTCCTGTGCAGACACATCTGCAAATCCAAACCTATTTGCCTGTGAAGAAGATGAACCATTTTGACCAGAGACCATGTCCAGGGGAGACCAAATTTCAAGAAAATCTTTGGTTTTGAATAAGTTTTCCAAAATCTCCATGCTTGGTCCACCAGTGTGGCTTGATGCTCTGTGAATTAATTTAATTTAAAACGTTGTTTGGAATGGTTAGAGCTTACACCACTGATTAAGTTTGACAACCAGCAATTACTTCTAATTGTATTACAACTTGTTTGGATTGTCTCATTGGTTTTATAAGCTGTATAGTATCACATGGGCTCTTCACTAATTGGATGAAGAATAGCCTTTTAACATGTTGAAACCCTCTGTCACTTGACAAAAACAATTTGAGTAAGAGACCAGAGCAAAAGAAGTGCCTCATGGATCTTCTCTGTCCCCTGCTCCTGGTAGCTCTGGGAGATGGAAAGGCTCTTCTAATGACAGGAATCAAAATAACTAGATTTTCTGTTGAATAAAATGTGATTTTTAAAAGATAAGTAAGTACTTGGTTCCTAATAAAAATCAGATATTTCACAGAATCTTTAATCTGAGCTAAGTGGAAGCACCTTCAATGCAAGTGTATTTAAATAGTGTGGGGCTCCCCTGTTCCTCACTTTCCCCATTTGCAATGCAGATTCCCAGGGACATGTGGAAACAACTTGGAAAACCCAACCCAAATATTATCCTGTCTTTATATTATGTTTATCTGCAGCACATCTGAGAGCTGAGAAGCAGCTCTTGGGACTGCATTGGGATACAGCAGTTCTTACTTCAAAAGGCTACACAGAGGGTCTTTGACATTAGCCAACTTTGCAGATGAGTAAACTGAGGCAAGGACCAGTGTGATCCTGGAGACCAAGAGCTTGGTCAGGATCTGAGCCACCATCCCTCCTTGGTTGTGCTATCTCCCAGGCTCCAGGAAATAACTGGTCATACTGACCTGGATAGGCTGACCTCAGCTCTGTGCTAGGGTGAGCAAAGTGTTCAGTGATACCTGATACTGGCTTCTCCTAACACCTGTACTTCTTTTCCAGTTGGGAAGCCAATTCCAGTGCAGAAGAAGCACAGACCCTCTGAGGAAGAAGTTGATGAAGTCCATCAAAAATACCTAAATGAGTTGTCCGAGCTCTTTGAGAAGCACAAAGCTAAATATAATGTCCCAGAAGACAGCCACCTGGAATTTATATAGAGTGCCTTAAGCAAGGTGAAACCATGGAGACCAAGCCTCAAGTTTTCTCCTTTTCTGGAACCACTTCACAACCTCAATATAGTCACAGTTAACACGTAGGCTATATAGTGTAAGGAAAAGAGCTTGATTTTCTCAGTGTTTGTATGGGTGTAGAGCCAGGTGTTTTCATTTTTTCTCCATGTAGAACACATAAAAGATAAAAAAGAGAAGAAAAACATCCCATATGTGGTCAGCACAATTGAAACTCCTCAGCACAAAAATAACACTTCCAGTCTGGCATGGTGCCAGTTTATACAGATATTTCCAGTCAGTTCTGAATTATTGAAATAATTTCCTTTGCATTATTTTCATTTTGAAATGGGACAATGAGCTATAATGTTTGATGAAGGCATATGTTTTTTAAAATATAATTCATCTAGATCAATAAATGAACATTGTTTCGTGCTCTTCATGTTTTTAATTGCTTTGGGCTCTTTTCTCACCAGCTGAAGCAGAGTTTATCAGAACGGTCCAGCATGATGCCAAGCACCCTCAGCAGCATGATGCCATAGCCCACTCACAGAAAAGAAATTAAATTCCATCAGAAACATGTATTGAAACTATATAATATTTCTAATTATTATAAAGAAAACAGGAGCCACTCTGGCAGTCACACTCACCCCACCAGAGCTGGGATTAAGCCTTAGCAGCTCCACACTCCACACTCAGTCAGACTGGGCTTCCTTACTGGCTCAACCCCTAGTTTCCCATAGCACAGTCTCAGACATCTGGATCCTTCAAATAATTTAATCATACAAAACCAAAATAACAGCTTGGGGTGAGAGCCTCCAGAAGGGATAAGGAATCTCCAAGAAAAACCCTTGGCTAACATGCCCTTATTATCTGAGTGTGTGGGAAAGTCTGGGCTCTTCTTGCTGAGTCCTCAGCTCCTGCTGTGTCTCAGCAAGTCCATTCACCTGGCTGTCCACAGGTCCCTGTGCCCTTTTGTTTTGCAAAGGGTCTGCAGTTGCCTCTTGCCTCCAGCTCTTGCCACCAGAGCTCCAGCTACACCTGGCACTGCAGCTGCTCCTCAGCTGCTTGCTGCCTGCTCTGAATACATTCTTTAATAATTAGTTTAGAAATAGAAATTAGAAATAAATTTGTAATGTCTAGAGACTCGTCCAAAGGGTTCACCATACCTGGGCTCTAGGAGTCCTGCTTCCAATTTGGTTAGTTAAATCCCAGACGTCCCTGCATAGCAACATGACCAGTCGGCAGCTATGGTAGCAGGGTCACTGTGCACTTTGTTTCACAAACGAGACCATTTTCTTAGGAAAGAGGAGCATGACATGGGGAAGGAAAATGTGATTTGGGCCAGAAATATCCATTGGGGTTTGGGGGGAGCCACATTTGGCAGGTGATCAAGGCTCTAAATAGCTGCTTCTTTTTGATATCCAGAACTTCATTAAACTTTGCACTTAATGGGATTTTGCAGAGTGGAAGTTTCAGGTGGCAGGAAACCATCTGCTCAGTTCACCCTTACAGAGCCCTGATACTTTAATTTTCTTCTTTCTCCCTCCCTTCATTTCTTTCTCTTCTTCACATCCTACTCTCCACTTGTGAGGAGCCACCAAAAATCCTGCAGATCACATGCACTTCATTTTTGTTCTTGAAACTGCAAGAAGTGCATTTAACAAGAAAAACTTGTTAAAAAATTGAAAGCTCTGTCTCAACTGACAATACCAGGTCATCATTTGGGTTTATTTCCTTTTCCTGTCTCGTGTCCTGACCAAGGCTGCAAGGATTCCACTGGATTCTTAATCTGAATAACCCCCTGCAAATCCCATTCCCAGAAAACAAGCAGCAGCAAGGAAGAATTTAATGGAGCCCTGCTCAACATTCTAAACACTCCTGTAATCCCACACTTAATCCACACTTAATAAAACAGGTCACATGCTATGATTTCTATTTTTCTTTTTCTTTTGTTCTTAGTTAAGGACAGAGGTGCCCAAGCAAGAGGAAGACTTTCTGCATGAGAAACAAAAAGAAATATATCTCCCACCCTTTTCTCTTGGAGTTCATCACCATCCAAGCTTTACCCTAGCTCCAGGTTTTTTTCTCTGTCCTTTCTTCTGCCTTTCCTTTTATGTGGCCATCCACCCAGAGATCTCAGGAATGTTGCCATGACCTTATGGAAACATCCCAGGGGAGATCAGTGCCAGAGGGGAGCAATGGGGATGTCTCCAGAATCACAGCAGGGTGTGCTGTGGGGATGGGGGAGGTCTCCAGAGGTGAGGATGAGGAGCTGAGATCACAGTGCAAGGGGAAAAAGAGCAAAGGTGTTGCTGTTGGGGTTGAAATCAGCAGTGAGGGGAGGGAGAGGATTTGTGGAGATGTGGTGATATTTTGGGGTTGTAGGAAATGGAGAGGGAAGGATGCAAGGTCACAGACAAGCATGGCAGATATTGGTACTGACAAGAGGGGTTTGGTCAGTAGGAGAGACTTCTACCCCACTGAGAAGCCATGTTAGAAGGTGTGTTTCCAATTGTCCACAGAGGCCTCAGTCTTACCCCTTTGGGGCTGTTGAAGTGATGCCCCTTGTGCCAGAGACACACCTACTTGAGAGGTGGGCTGGCCCATCACCTTCCTGGCTTGTGATACCATTCTGAAAGAGAAAAAAGGCAGAAAATGGGTGGTCAGGAAAAAATCTCAGGGAGGCATGGGAAGGAGGATGCTGGAGCTGTCTGAAAGTTGTTGGGGTGGTCAGAGAGATCCAGAGGTGAAGAAAGACCACAGTGGAGAGGAGAGTCAGAGGAGAGTGTTGGCTGTTCATAATTGGCTTCCTTCAAGGCCAGTTTTATCTCACAGACTGGAAAATACCCTTGATGCCTCAGGGACCTATATAACCCAGGAGGGAGAGGTCAGTGCCTGGGCTTGTGTTAAATATAACAATAAAAACAATAATTCATAGGCATCTTTGCAGCCAGGACTATTCAGGGAGCTCAGCACAATGAGAGGTCCCATCTCAAGAAGCCAGAGCTGTCTCTGAGCAAAACAGTGTAAGCTAAGAAGCTTTTCTGCTATTTCAGTACAAAAAGGGGTAAATATTTCATACAGAGCTGTCTGGAGGATTAAAATTCCTCTGATGCTACATAAGGCAGGAGAAGCCTAAAGGAAAGAAAAGTGCTCAGATCAACCAAACCAAAAAATGTTTACATTTGACTCTCCACCTGAAACTGGCTTAATTGGAGTTACCTCCCAGGCAGCCTCAACTGAGGGACCTTCAAGCTGTCACTCAAAATAAGGACCACTTAAAGCTAAAACAATACTGTATGTTTCCTTCCAGCATGTCCACTCCCTACTTTCTCAGCTGGTTTTGATCTGAGAAACAAGCCCAAGGAGGAGATCTAGCCAATTGCCTTTCTTGCAGAAATGTCAAATTTTACCCTTTTTGGGACTTCTGTGGAAATTCTGAATTGGAAAACACAGTAAGAAATAAAAGTGTGGTGATTTGGTATTCCCTTCCTGCCTGTCTCTTCCTCCCACCTCTTCCCTCCTGATTTCTCCTATATTTCTATTGCAAGAGGCTCTAATCTGGATTTGCTTTACTTAGCATGTTCAGATCATGAGGCTCAGAAGAAAACCTCTGATGACTGATGAATACAAAATATGGACTAATTCTCCAAGAGGAGGAAAGCCAAGCAAAAAAATGCTTTTTTGCCCTTCTGCAGTTCTAGTGCTGCAAAGTTGTTTTACTGCCCTGAGAATGGGATTAAAAGATTGCCTGCTGTTGCAAACAAAAGTAAAAGGTTTTCTGCTGTTGCAGAAAAACGTGTGGTTTTCTGCTCAGGGAAAGATTTGCTGCCTTTAGTTCAATAAAGTCCCAAAATGTGGTATGCTAAACATCCCTCCCTTATGGCATACATTTCAATAAAGGAAATAAAATTGCAAGTGCATCTGAAACCCATCACTTTGCATTAGAAAAACAAAGAAAGAAACACAAAGCCAAATCAAGAAATTACTCTTTTTTTTTTTGTTTCCTTTTCAGTTTAAACATTTGGAATGATAACATTTAAAACATTTAGAAAGGACAGGTCTCCTCATGAATGTTGACACTTATTTTTTGGGATAATCTGTTAGTTCTGTCTGACTTGTAACCAATGAACTCTCTTCTGCATCTCCCATCATGACACAATCTTTCTTGGAGGAAACATCTGATGCAGGATTTTGGCAAACCACCCTGTTCAGATTATAAAAAACCATCAGTGAAGAAATAATCTACAATGACCAACAGGTCATATATATATATCCAATATATACCCTCCAACAGGAGGGTATATATTGGATTTCAGAAATTATTTGGTATGATTTATCAATTTTTCAAGATTGTTCTTGGTTTTACTCCTACCCATGTCTTGACCCCAGCCCCCTTGGAGATGCTAAGCCATTAAATTTGGGCTGGCAAGCTACTGAGCCACCTCGTCTCTGGGGCACAGGGGGTTTGTCTTTCAGGCAACATGTGACCTTCAAAACAGAGAATGCACTTATAAGTGGGAAAGCACCTATAAAATCAGGTAGTTGTGAGCCAGCATCTTGTGTGTCAGGATACAAAATAATTCCTGTGAGCTAAAGGGATTAATATCTTATTAGATTATAAGAAGCCAACAAAATACAGCCCAAGCATGATTTTAATGAGCAATTCAAGACCCACAGAAAATTACATACAGAAAGCACTACAGGAAGCATTTGAAATCACTTGGGTTTATGAAATGCTTGCAGAAAACTATGAATGCACAGAATATCATGCACTCACAGAAAATTGTGCATTGCCAGAAGAAAAATAATGCAAACAGAAAAAATTCATGCTTAATTCTTGGTAAAGAAAGTTTTCTGATCCCCTAGAATTGAAAGGGAGAAAGTGCTAGCAAGCAGTGCTTTTATTTTCACCACTGCCAGCAAGGACAGAACTTGGTTGCTCATTGCAAACAAAAGCATCATGGACAAGGGTGCATGTGGATGCTGAGGAACTTATCTCCACATCACAGAGTACTTTGAACTGGGAGAGCATTGTTGTACTGTCAAGAGCATGAACACAGGCTGTGAGGTCAGAATTTTCAGAATTGTTTACGAAGTGCTGAGCTTGTACCTTCTGAGGGGGAGATCCTCTAAGATGCCATTTGGCAGGATCTCCTAGGAAGGCGAAGCACCTCATTTTCCTCATCAGCAACCCCAAAATCTAGAGATGCTCACTCATTAGAATCAGTGTGTCCCTCAGAGAAGGGAATGAGCTGGGTGCCAGATTGTTCCATGCTGTGTTTTTGACATTACCTACAAATCCCACAGTGTGCCTTGCTTCCAGGAACTGCCAAGCACTTTACAAGTAAATAGGATACATAATCCCTGGAGAGGTAGAACAGGAGCTACTTTAACCCCTCTATTGATGCTGGGCTACTGTCAACCCAAGATCATGAATGTCACAAGGCCAGAGAGCAAGAATAAGCATGACCTGTGACCCAGATTCCAGATCATCTAGTTCCATGTGATTTGTGGCTGGTCAGAGGAAGACTATAGCAAAGTTGAGACCCAAATCCTCCTGAATCATAAAATAGCTCACCACCCTCATTGTAAAAACCTTTATACCTAATCTGAATCAATCCTCTTTTCTATGAATACTTATAGTTAAACATAGAGTGGAAGAAAGAAGAATATCAATCTAGGAAGAAAGAGGCCAAACAAATTGAAATTCCAATTATTTTAAAGCAAGCAAAGCAGAATGGCTAAATTATTATTTAAAAATTCGAAATAAAGAAGCGATGACCAGATTTGACAGGTATTTAGGTACAAAAATTTTGTTCCCTTCCTTGGAAAGTCCAAATGACACAGAAAAAGTCCTCTCCACATTAGCCCCATGGCTCAGGAGTCCCTACAGCCCCACCTCCTCTTCCAGTGGCCATCTCTGTTAGTCTCTATTTCTCTTCTCCTTCCTTCTTAGCCTGCTACTCTATTTGGCCTCAGTTCCCTTGTAGAAACTCTTGCAATCATATTGTATCAGACCTCCTTGTGTCTGGGATGTCCACATCCTTTGGCCAAAGACTGAGATGGAATGGATTTCACACCTTGCTGAGAGCATGTGTGCAGCAGCACAGAGGTCAGCGCAGCCCTGGCACACCACGCTGATGATAACAGGATGTGCTGCTGGTTCTGCCTTGCCAAACTTTAGGGCTGGCCATGGCTGGAGCAGCAGGAAAGTTTAATCTTTGTTGAAAGCTTTATTTGGGTAAGGAGGCCATCTACCGCTTCACTTTCATTTGTATTGACCAGTGTAGAGCATTAGGAGTGTTAGAAGCATTAGAAGTAATGAAACCCAGTAACAAGCAAAGCCATTGGGCACTGGTGTCTGTTAAGAAGGAAGAAATATTCATCACTTTGGCAGGTCATGCTAAAAGTGGCCTCACGAAAGATCTGAAGCCTATTAGCTAAGGCACATCCTGCAGGAAATCCTCTTAGAGCAGTGGAGGTGGCAATGTAGCTGATATTACTGTTCCCAGGACAGCAGTCACAGAGAAACAGGGCTGGGAAGGGGTATTAAGAGGTCAGTGGGGGCATGCCCTTTATCTCAAGGCAGAATCAAGTCCATCCATGTCATATGTCACCAGGCAGCCGTGGTGTTAACGTGCTCTTGAAGACTTTCTGTGATACAGATGCCACAAACTTCCCAGAGAATTTATACCTAATGCAAATTGTAACTCAAATTCTCAAGGATGTACTTTGACTCATGGCTTTTTACCCCATCCAGTATGTGAATGAAGGTAAGGTTATTCCCTTCTCTGTCTGTCTTCATGTCATCACGTCATGTCTTCTTAATCCACAATTTTTAAGGACAAACCATGGCTAAACCATGTTTATTTGATGAGTTGGATCCACTAAAATCTCCATAATAATTGCTATCAGAATGGTTGCTTCAGTGTACACAGATTTGTATATTGATGATCATCTCAACTTCTGGAATTGGACAACACAGGGTAATGAGGACTTCCACGAGTCTGAAAGTACTCCAGCACAGAAGAGCTGATAGAAAATGACCCATGAAAGGAGGATTTCCCTTCTTCCCATTTATACCCCAAAGCTGTCAATCTGTTTTTGGGTGTCTTCAAAACACTGGTCCATATTTGGTCAAGAAATTTCTCATGTGGCAGATCACTGAAAAGACCTGCAACATGGTCTAGTTGAAAATGTCCCCACCCATGGAAGAAGGGGGAGTTGGAATAAATGATATGTCAAGATCCCTTCAAACCCAAACCATTCTCTGATTCTATAATAAACTTTTCTTAGAACATTCCAGAAATGTGGGACGAGATGAAGAGTCGTTGAAAGTATCTGTACAGAATAAAGACAACCTCAGGTGACTAGATTAGTTTTTTGTCCTTCAGCCCTTAGATGGCACCAAGAAGTACCACTCTTACTCTGCACTTCCTGGCCTGTTCCTGCAGCTGTGGAGTGCACAGGCAGCAATCTGCAGCAACAGTGTGGTTGCAGTCAGCGTGACTCCCTGGTGAATAAAGGGTTGCAAGACTGAGTCTGGCTGGTGCCTACAGCCCACGTCCATGTGTGGAGCAACTCTATTGGGATTTGCAGGAGTTGTGAAATAAAGCTGGCACCTCTTCCTGCAGACTTTGTTAATTCTTAGTTTTTTATAGTTTTAGATTTGCTTGTGATGCAACCCCCTAAATTTAACAGCATGGTGCACTCAGGCAGCTCTAGTCCATCACACGTAACCTCTACATCAATTCCTGCAGTAGCAGGGCTGAAAAATATTATGCTTTCCACATTTCAAGCTATTCTAACACAGTGGGGAGGCTCAGGTTATTGCTCAGATTGTCTGGCCCAGGAGGAATTAAGATTCAGCTTCCCACAGGTTGTCCACAAACCATTTCTGCCATGCAACATGCAAAGTGCAGTGGGGATGGTGTATTAGCTGCCTTCCTGAGGGAAGGAAAGTAATTTCTATTCCAAGATCCTTTTTCATTTATAATGAGGAGGTATTTTCAACCATGCATGGCTCTAGAGATGTGCTTTGAAATTCAAGAGCCAGCATAGAATATCTAACCATGCATGAGTCAAAGACTCAGAGAAAAAGGTGTTCTGGCACCAGAGACTGGCTAATCAGGTTCTTTTGGGTTCTTTTAGTAGCAAGAGGTGCTGGAGGATGTCCAGAGAAGGACAATGGAGCTGGGTAAGGAACTGGAGCACAGGTCCTATGAGGAGTGTATGAAGGAATTGGGGGGGGCTCAGCCTGGAGAAAAGGAGGCTCAGGAGGGACCATCTCACTCTCTACAACTCCCTGAAAGGAGAGTGGAGCCAGGTGGAGGCTGGGCTCTTCTCCCGTGGGACAAGTGACAGCACAAGAGTAAACAGTTTCAAGTTGTAGAGGTTTAGGTTGGATATCAGGGAAAATGTCTTCACTGAAAGGGCGGTCAGACATTGGAACAGGTGGTGGAATCACCATTCCTGAAACTGAAAGGTGTGTGGATGTGGCACTTGGGGACATGGTTTAGTGTTGCACTTGGCAGTGCTAGGGCATTGGTTTGACTCAATAATCTTAGAGGGCTTTTCCAACCCAAAGCATTCTATAACTCTATGACTTTAGGACTCCAAGTGCCTAAGAAGAAACCAAACAGCAGAAGGAACATCAGGAGAAAAACAGGTAGGTCCTGAAACTTTGCTCTAAGTTCTATGCTTTGTCTTTTTGCATCTGTATTTCCAATTTTGTAATTGAAAATTTAACTTTTTTTCTGTGCTAAAATAGCCCTCCATTTTAATTGGTGTGGTGGCTGGTGAGCATACTTGCTCTAAAACAGCAAACTAAAGCATTGCAAACAAGCCCTAAAACTTTCCACCATCCATTTCTGTAGCATTGAGATGCAGCTTTTTGTAAATAGAGGTACTTCAGGGCAAGAGCATTTGTGCCATTTGTGTCTCCCAGACCACCAACAGTGATGCTGTCCTGCATTCAGAGGAGAGAGCTCTGGGACGGGGTGAAAGGAGGCAAAATTATCTTTGCAAGGCATAATTAGCAAGCAGGGGTTTCATTGCAGCTGTTCTCAAAGGTGAAGGCTTCTAAATGAGTATCTGCAGCAGATCTGGGGCCTCTTTTGAATGTCCTGCTAAGTTTCATACCATTATTACTGATTTGTGTTGCAAGAGCTTCTTATGTGTGGTCCAAGGAGTATCACAGTAAGTTTTGATTTGGTACCACAATCCTGTCTTGTAGCTGGAAGTTGCAGCCAGACTTAGCCAAGGGGGGAAATCTGAAAATACAGGGAAAAAAAAGGTTACATCTCTGGTAGAAATGGTGAAATCAGACTTCCAACATGCCTGGGAAGGAAGAGCATTCTTGGGAAGGAGACTCACTCAGACTGAGACCTTCCTGAGTCCCCTTGTTTTGCTTCCAGCCCCTCATCAGCAGAAACCATTTTATTCAAGACCCCAAAAGGCAGCTTGGACTAATGTGAGCCTCTGCACCACCCATAAAGCACAGGTACGTGGGTGATAGTGTGTTCCCAAGCCTGTGGGCAGACCCACATCTCACACAAAGGGGAAAATGGTGCAGCAGATGGCCATGTATTTTTTCTCTTGCACCTTTCACCAACACAAAGCTCACAGAAGTTCTGGTCCTGAAGACCAAGGATGGGCTAGGGCAGGTCAGACTGGAAGTTTCAGCCTCAACATTTCAGGGCTAGGATCAAAGAATCATGAAATCATAGCATAGTTTGGGTTGGAAGAGACTTTAAATCTCATCTCATTCCACCCCCCTGACATGGGCAGGGACACCTTCCACTAGACCAGGTCCAAACCCCAACCAACTCTGGCCTTGAACACTTCCAGGCATGGGGCAGCCACAGCTTCTGTGGGCAACCTGTGCCAGGGCCTCACCACCCTCACAGGGAAGAATTTCCTCCCAATATCCCATCTAACCCTGCCCTCTGGCAGTGGTGTCTTGGTTTACAAGACAGGTGTCTGCAAGGCAGAAACCCTCCCTTGGAATGGAGAATGCAAAAACTCCCTCCTTCCGAATTATTATAATTTTGAAATTAAGGGGTTCTCAGGCAAAGATATGGAAAAGGAATAACATTCCTTTATTGTGCGTTCTTTAGTAGAATGTACAATAAAGTAAACAAACAACCACAACTACGGCATTAGTAACAAACAGAACCCAAACCCAGTCCTGGCTGCAGTGCTTTCCTCTTCAGTGCAGTTCCGCTCACAGCCAGCAGGGGCGCTGGTGGCTCCCGGTGGGCGGGGCAGGTGCTGTGATCCCCCAGAGGCTGCAGGCGGCGCTGTGGCGCGGGCTCGGGGAGCGCGTAGCAATGGCGGCTGGGCCTAGATTGGAAGGGCTGGAGGAGAGGCTTTGCTCCACAAACCCTGGGGCAGCCGGTCCTGGTGCTGGAGGAGAGGCTTTGATCCACAAACCCTGGGGCAGCCGGTCCTGGTGCTGGAGGAGAGGCTTTGATCCACAAACCCTGGGGCAGCCGGTCCCGGTCTCGGAAGCAGCAGGCTGGAACGGCAGGGATGAGCAGAAAATCCCGGGGTGGTGGACAAGAATGTATCAGAAACTCCATGGCAATGGCTGGAACCTGCGGGATGTCCTGGCAGGGCAGCAGGATGCAGGGCTCAGCAGCAGCAGAAATGTTCACCGCTGGGTTATGGTGGTGGCAGCAAACTCCTTTTCCCAAGCAGCAGGTATAACCGTCCTCCGAAGCCCGGCAGAGAGAGAGCATTCCCAACTCTCCAGCCCTCGTCTTTTTACCTGCCTCTGTTCTTGCAGTATCTCTGCTCCAGCCCCATAGCCCCTTCCCCCTGAGAGAAACTCCCAAAAAACCTGAGTTCTCCCTCCCTTCCC
>NW_024519652.1:568088-576919 GCF_017590135.1 Pyrgilauda ruficollis
CTTCTTAGCAACTCAATGGGAAAAAAAAAATCCGCAAGTAACAAGGAAAGAAAAGAAAAATCCCAAGCTCTGACAAGTGGGAAGCCATTCCCTCTTGTCCTGTCACTCCAAGCCCTTGGCCAAAGTCCCTCTCCAGCTCTCTTGTAGGTCCCCTTTAGTATTGGAAGGCTGCTGGAAGATCTCCCCTATCCCTGTGCTCTCATGCATATCTCCCTTCCTCTTCTCCTTTGAGATCCACATGCTGGGGGTCATCCACGTCCAGTCTTCACCTCCTCTCCTACCACTGAGGCAAATCCCTAGATGTAGATATGAACTTAATAACAAACCAATGTCTGTGTGAAAAATGTTTTTGTGATTTGTGTCAATTGGCAATGGAGTCAGCAAATGTTTGTATCTGCTGTGCCAAAAATATATGCAAAGAACGGTTTTGAAACTTTCTGACTGAATAGCCAAATAAAGCTTCAAAATAAAAGAAGTATAGTAAGGTAAAAGACCATGAGGTAGCAAGATGACTGATGCTTAAAATAAAATAGAGGAAGTTGTGTAAAGCTAAGAGATAGCAACAAAGCAACTAAATATTTATGTATAATAAACAGCTTGATGCACTTGACAAAATCATGCAGCAGACACCAGTGTAAGGCCTCCCTCCAGAGGACCACAAGAAGGACAGGAAGCCAACGACCACCTGGAAAGATATGAAATTGCTGATCCCAGTTTATTGATATTTGCTGATTCGGACTAACACACTGGAAAATGCTTTGTAGGCTTAAAACCAGTATATATACTCAGTGAACTTGCAGTGGTGTGTGCCGTCAGTGGAGCGGTGACTCCCCAGCCACCCAGCACTGCTTGCTTGCTTGCTTTCTTTACAGTAAAAGATATAAAAATGAGATTCGGTTTGGCTATTGAAATTTTATACCAGTCTGTTGCCTCCAAACTACATCTCCCAGTTTGCAATCCTAAGGAACCCCTCCTAACATCTTAAAAAGGCCACAAGCATCCTCCCCATAGGAGGGATCCTTCCTCCCTTTCTAAAAACCTACAGCTTTTCTTCAGTGAAGGGAAGAGACAAGCAGCCAACAACATGGAGCAGAAATACACCAGCTTAAGGGAGACAGTCTCCTAAGAAACAACCCACAACCATTTCTCATGGAGCAGATGTGCCCAAAACATGTTATGCTACAACCTTGAGAAACCAAGTGCCTGTGAGCAGTGGGGAACTTGTCTCTCTGGCACCTAGCAAGGTGGTCTCTTCTCACCAGGCTGCTTTGCAAGGCTGGGGCACATCTTTCCTTCTTCCCTGCTTTAAGTCATCCTCTGCTCTGTGCATGGCTGAAACCTGCAGGGAGGATTGCAGGAATCTGGGGCAAGGGGAGGATTTCCCAGTCTCTGCTTTTCTCTGCAAAGGGTGCTGGTGCTGGAGGGGCCCCAAAGCACTCAGAGAGGTTTGTTGCAATTGGTAGAATCCTTGGAAGCTGGAAGGCACAGGATGTGCTAATTCTATGAGGCAATTCTTGGATATGTCCTTGCAAACTGCAAGGGATCTGTTGGGTAAATTTCTACTTTTTTAAATCCTTTTTTTTTCCTTATGATCTTGGGATTGATGGATCCTCCACAGGATTTGGGGCCACACCTAGCTTCTTATTGGCCCTTGCTGTGCCCAGGGGATGGAGGGTGTATGATGCATTTGCTAGGAATTTGTCTGGCTGAGAGCTGGGATGGAGGCAGGGAGGTGCAGAGGAGCACTTGCCTTGGCTTCACCAGAAATGCATGGTCTGTGTGTGGCTGGTCACCTTGCCAAGATTTGTGCCTCAGTTTCCCCATCAGTGCTGTCCCATGGCTGTCTGGTTGCAAACACAGAAAAAAACCACAGAGGTTTGTGGAATTCTCAGGGAAGGCTTTAGGAAAATGCAATCTTCATCATGGGCAAGAGCTGAAAATTCTCATTTTTAAAGAAGTATAGCAAGATGCTTCCTAAAAGATCATTATAATCTCCCACCCTTCAATAATAACTTTTTTTCCTATTAAATTTAACCACTTTCCAATGTCTCAATCTCCCACACCCCTCTTAGCAAAGAAAGCAAACCTATTTAAGAAAAACACTAAAATCACCTTTTTTGATCTGTGTGTGCCAATTCTTGTTTTACAAAACACCCTGCAATTGGATTAAAAGTGGAGCTGGTCAATTGTCTATTAGTAATTTTCCACCTGGTCTCTCTCCTGTGCTGAAGTAGTGCTCATTCAGCACAGGGACCAAAGTTCTTTGGACATACAGTTAATCTTTAGGTGCTCTAATTTTAGACTGCAGCTAGGCAGCTCTACGGTGACTTGCTGCCAACAGTCAAAATCTTTGCTCCCTGACTTGCATCAATCTTCCTATTTGTCTGCTGGGGAAAAGTGAGGGTGAGACTTTAAAAAAAAAAATAAAAATTAATGCCCTCTAACACAAAGTTCACTGTGAAGTGTCTCTCTTGCAGTTTTGGCCTGAAGTTTGCTTCCACTTGTGAAAAAGAGGAGGTGTAAGTGCAGCTTAGAAGGGGAAGAAATGGCTACATTTCAAAGCCTCTGTAAATGTTAAATAACTTAACTACAAGAACAAAAAAGGCAAGTGCTATGAAAATAGCTGATGCCAGCTTTGGGCTTTGAAGTGGTTGTACCATTAACCAGTGAGTTGCAGAGGAAATACTCTTTGCTCCAATACCACAAAAACAGTGGCTGTGTATGCTGAGCATGGAGGTTTGCAGCATTGGTGCTCCTACCCCAGACAGTACCTAATAGGTGGTGTGGCATCAGAAAGGATACAGGACCAGTATCCAACAGGTGGACAGAAGAAATGTGGCATTTCCTCCTGTGCTGGGCACTGCCGAGGCACCTGGGGACAGTTCTGGGCCCCTCACTCCAACAAAGACATTGAGGGGCTGGAGTATACCCAGAGAAGGGAACAGAGCTGGGAAAGGGTCTGGAGGACCAGGAGCATCTGAGGGAGACAGGGAGGACCTTTTCACTCTCCCTAACTCCCTGACAAGACGGTGGAGCCAGGTGGGGGTTGGGCTCTGCTCCCAGGGAACAAGTGACAGGACGAAAGGAAGAAGCTTCAATTTGCCCCAGGTGTGGTTTAGGCTGGATATAAGAGAAATTTTTTTCCCTGAGAGAGTTGCCTGGCATTATAGTAGGCTGCCCAGAAGTGGTGGAATCACGATCTCTGGAAGTGTTTGAAAGGCATGTGGATGTGGCACAGGGAATAAGGAATAGGGTGACCAGTGGTGGCTGGTTTAACAGTTGGATATGATGATCTTAGAGGGCTTCTTCATCCCAAATGATTCTGTGATTCCATGCTCTTTGGGGTTTTACCCTCTGCTTGTCCCTTTCTTGCATCAGTGGTCTGCTCATTAGTCAAATTTGCTTTTAACACAGTCTGGATAAATTCAGGCTTTGCCCCACCAGCTAAATAAATGCTTGCTCTTCCTTAGTTTCTTTCCTGGGGATGTCCTAGGATGCAAAAGTCCCAGGGATGTGTTGGTAGGGGTTTTGAACAATCTGGTCTAGTGGAAAGTGTCCCTGCCCAAGGCAGAGGGTTGGAACTGGGTGATCTTTAAGGTCACGTCCAACCTAAACCATTCTGTGATTCTGTGATTTTGTGTGTCGGTGTACTTCTAAGGTGCCTATAGCTGCAGAAATCCCTCTAGAGAACAGGGTTTGCAAAGCTCTGTCATGCAAACATCCCTTTCCAAGCAAACTCTTTGAACAAGAAGGGTGTAAAGCGCAAATTAGCTGAAAATCAAGTAATGGGCTGGACAATTTTTGGCCATATGATGTGGATCCTCCATATGCAAAGGTCAACCAGTTCAATGATCATGGTGGTGCTCAGATGTCCACAGGTACCTCAGCATGGGCTCTGCTGAGGTCTCCTGAGGAGGGAGGCATTGCTCCCTGCTCATTCAGCTCTTTCTGGCTCTGGACATGGTAGTGGATGTCTTTGCACCCTGGCAAAACATAAGCCAATGTCACTGGACTGTGCCAAGGACCTGGCCCAGAATGACTTCATGCATCTGTAACACATTGCCCTGTTATGCTCCCGTTAGAAAGTGTATGATGGCTTTAAACTGAAAAATAACAGGTTTAGAGTAGAGATTAAGAAGAAATTCCCATGAGACCTTGGCATAGGCTGTCCAGAGAGGCTGTGGCTGCCCCATCCCTGGAGGTGTTTAAAGCCCGGTTGGATGGGGCTTGGAACAACCTAGGAAGTTGCCCCTCTTCATAGCAAGGGGGCTGGGACTAGAAGATCTTTAATGTCCCTTCTAACTCAAACCATTCTGTGTTTTTATGATCCTGTAGTTCTATGATCAGTGGTTGTCATTTGTACAGCAAAGAATGGCCATGCACAATTTGTTAATGGGTTCAGAGATAGCCTGGTTGACACTTATTTTGCATGTCTGAAGTGTGGCTTCAGAATATGGCAGGAACTTTTCTGGTGATGGAGCCCTGGAAAGTACCAGTCTGGGCTCCTAAAATCATAACACCTAGTTCAGAAGCATGGACAGGGATAGAACACTTCCACCCAGCCACAAGAACAAACAGGACTTGAAGGATCTTACCAGGAGCCACAGCCAGAAGCAGGAGAGACCAGGGGGAGCTCTGAAGCTCAGGAATTCAAGACTAAGGAATAGGGTGAAGGACCAAGTGTGAAATTCCCACAACTACCTAAATCTGCATTGTTTCTTCAGCTTAGTTCCCCAGAAAGCTTGTGTCTCAGTTACCTCCATACCCTCGGGTTACACAGCTTTTGGGTTTATTTGAAGTTCTGTAGAGAAGCAGGTGACGTGTGGGGATGTGGAAACACATATTTTCTCCCTTAGCTCAAGATATTTCTAATCTATTATTTAGGACTGTTTGCTGATTTTCAGTGAGTTGGATGGGAGAGGAAAAAAACGGTTTCAGGACAAGTACTCTTCAAAGAAGTGAAATACTGCACTGCACTGCTCAAGTAGTGGGAGTCAAAGAATCTGAGAATGGTTTGGGTTGGAAAGTTCCTTAAAGCTCATCTTGTTTCAACTCCCTTCCAAGGGCAGGGTCACCTTCCACTAGACCAGGTTGCTCCAAGCCTCATCCTTCCTGCACTTAAATACTTCCAGGCATGGGGCAGCCACTGCTGCTCTGGGCAACCTGTGCCTGAGCCTCACCACCCTCACAGAGAAGAGTTCATTCTAACCCTGCCCTCTCTGAGTTTGAAGGGATTCCCCTGATTTTGTCACTACATGCCCTTGTGAAGGTAGAGGCTGTTCTGGGGCTCAGCTGTATCATCAGGTTGAGGCTTATGTTTTCCTTCCTTACAAGAAACTTGGTGACACAATTTACGACTTCAGGTCACAAAGCAGCTGCTGAGGCTGAGGCTGTCTATGGTGGTTGCATTTTTACTCCTGACAGTTGTAATAATCCATGAAGCACTAAAGGGTTTTATTATTATTAGTTTACTTATTTAAATTTTAATGCATCCCTCTAGGCTGAGATACTATTGCAGCATATGGAGCAAGAAAAGCAGCCCAGAAAATCCCCATGTCCTGGGCCTGGGCTGATGCCACAGCATGGGCAGCAGGGGAGCAGGTGATTCTGCTCCTCTGCCCCACTCAGGTGAGACTCCACCTGCAGAGCTGCCTCCAACATCAGAAGGATGTGGAGCTACTGGGGATCTCAGAGCCCCTGCCAGTGCCTAAAGGGGCTCCAAGAGAGCTGGAGAGAAATTTTGGACAAGGTCTTGGAGGGACAGGATAAGGGAGAATGGATTCCCACTGTCACAGGGCAAGGTTAGATGGGATACTGGGAGGAAATTCTTGGCTGTGATGGTAGTGAGGCCCTAGCCCAGGCTTCCCAGTGTAGCAGTGGCTGCCCCATGCCTGGAAATGTTCAAGGACAGGTACGATGCAGCTCAGAGCAACCTGGTCTAGTGGAAGGTGTCCCTGCCCATGGCAGGGGGTTGGAATTGGATGAGCTTTAACTTCCTTACAACCCAGCCATTTTGTGATTCTATAATCAGGATTCAGAGAATTTGCACAAAAATATATAAAAGGTGAATATATAAATAGTAAGATGATAGATCTGGACAGATAGTGATCCCAGCAATTCAGCTATTTTCCATTTGTCTGTCTCATGTCATGACCTAGCAGTGTGATTTTTTTTCAGGCTTTTCTTTCAGTTACAATAAGAAGAGATACCTCAGCCTTTCTTTCCTTGTAGGTGACTTTATTTAATTCAACAGGGAACACAGGCAGGCAGGAGAACATTCTCTTTTTATTCAGCAGTATGCTAGAGTGATTTATTTGGGTTCTGGGCTCCCTTTTGGAGGTCTTAGCCAAGGCCTGTTGGTCAAGACCCTTTCTTCAGACAGACTTTTGCAATTTTACATTATTATGCAGATTTCCACAGGCCACTCCAAGTGTTGGAACACAGCCTTGCGGCCTAATGGGGAGCAAACCAGTCCTGGTGCTTTTGATTCATAAGGTCAGGTGTGGGAATGCCTTGGGACCGAGAAGAAAAATAAACTGTTCTTTCACCTCTGAATCACAGATTTAAGCTCTCCACAGCAGAAAATATGACCCTTTTTTTTCAATTAAACACACTGCTAGACATGTCTGTCTGGGCCAAAAAGTGGATATTGCAGTAGCATCTCCAGAAGCAATTGGAAAAAACTGCTGACACAGCTAGACATGATCCTGCTCCCACCCAAAAAACTAGTCAAAAGTTGAAGCATTTTCATGTCTGTTTCAGTTGTGATTGCTACCTGTTTTCTGCATGTAGGAAGCTCTACATAATCATTGCTTTCCACCAGCTTTTCTTTGAGTGATGTTGAAGTGCTTCTTAAATACAGATTATTCAATTTTCTTCAAATTACAGAAGATGAAACTGAGATTAAGGAAGAGACAGAGACCTGATCCTTTGTCCAGAGCTATAGCAAAGTCCCTCCTTTACCAACTTACCCAGACATGACATAGTTATAAAGGATCTGGTTTAATGTCATGGAAGCTGGGACAGACCCATCTGTCTCCAGAAATCTCAAGTGGCAATTGCAGCTACATTAAAACTTTGGTGCAAACCTAAATAGCACCTTGTTTCTTATGGATGAGTTGAATAGACCCTTAAACATGTTGTTAGAAGAAAATGAGGCTTAGTCAGTGATTTAGACATTACCTGTAGGTTATCTTAATGAAAATGATACTTAATGAAACCATTAGAGCTTCTGTTAAGTTTTAATGTTTTCATTAATTCCATTTTCATTAAAATTCCTTTAAAAATGCATCAAAGTGACTAAATTTTCCTCCTTTCTACCTTTTATCTTAATTTCATTATTCTTTCAGGAACCCAGAACTGCCAAAGCCAACTGGGGAGGATAAAATCAGCCAAGAGTGGAGTGGGAGAGCATTTGAACAAGAAGAGGGCCATGGTGTCTTAAACAGCCCATCATTAGTAGAGGAATGCGGCGATCCCCTCCCCACCAATGATGGGGGAGAATGGATTGAGAACAGCCCTGTAATTGAAGACTTGGGTGTGCTGGTGGACAAGAAACTGAACATTCCCCAGCCGTGTGCTTTGCCAGTCCAGAAGCCCCTGTGTGCTGGGCTGATCTCAGTGTGGGGAGCAGGGGAGGGGGGATTCTGCCCCTCTGCTCCACTCAGGTGAGACCCCATCTGCAGGGCTTCCTCCAGCCCTGGTGACCAACATCAGAGTGACATGGAGCTGCTGGAGTGCATCCAGAGGAGGCCGCAGAGATGCTCTGAGGGCTGGAGCCCCTCTGCTCTGGAGACAGGCTGGGAGTGCTGGGGGTGTTCAGCCTGGAGAAAAGAAGGCTCTGGGGAGACCTCAGAGCCCCTGGCAGTGCCTAAAGGGGCTCCAAGAGAGCTGGAGAAGGACTTTGGACAGGGACCTGGGCGTACAGGACAAAGAGGAATGGCTTCCCACTGTCACAGGGCAGGGTTAGATGGGATATTGGGAAATAATTCTTGGCTGTGATGGTGGTGAGGCCCTGGCACAGGTTGCCCAGAGCAGCAGTGGCTGCCTCATGCCTGGAAGTGCTCAAGGCCAGGTTGAATGTGGCTCAGAGCAACCTGGTCTAGTGGAAGGTGTCCCTGACCACGGCAGGGGGCTGGAAATGGATGAGTCTTAACGCCTGTGCTAATCCAAATCATACTGTGATTCTATAAAACAGGGCATGAAACAGCCTGTACAGGGTGCGAGCCTCTGCTTGGTCTCCCGGCTGCTATCCCTATCCCATGTAGAAATCGGCATCGCCGGGACCAAGAACTTCCCTCCACCGTCAGGCCTGGGCTGAGGGACCCGGGAACCCGGGCGGGCTGGGCCGGCCCGCCCCTCCACCCTCCCTCCGTCTCCTCCTCCTCCTCCTCCCTGGGCTATATATGGATACACGGCTCCAGTCTCGCCTGCTCCCTGGCTGCACCCGGGCCGCGGAGAGTGGGGGGGGGGCTCCTCCATCCCATGGCCCTGCCCGAGTCCTGACCGCGCCCCCCCACCATGAAGACCATCATCGCTGCCTACTCCGGCGTGCTCCGAGGTACCGGCGGGGACAGGGCAGGCGGCGGGAAGGGCTGGAGATGAGTGCTCCTGCCCGGAGGGGGATGCTGCGGTGCGGAGCAGCTTTCCGGTGGTTCAAGGGCTGGGATGGGAGCAACACCGAAACAATCGGCTTTATGATATTCCTCCTTTTTTTTTTTTTTTTTTTTTTTTTTTTTTTTTTTTTTTTTTTTTCGGGGGGGGGGTTTTTTTTTAAGGGTTTTTTTTTTGGTTTGGTTTGGTTTTTCTTTTTTTTTTTTGGGAGGATGCCT